>NC_081771.1:32179680-32479680 GCF_963082965.1 Carassius carassius
CACTGCATTGCTGTCTACCATCTACATGTGTCCTGCCTGAAATGAAGGCTCATAAGTGACAGATTTGGAGCGCAAATGTGTGTCACACAAATTGTGTCTTAAATGAAGCAAACGGGAAACTGGATGCACAATTGATTTCAATAGACTTATGATAATTTGATGTGAAGTTATGAAGATAATGATGCAACACTAAAAACTGTACACACAAATATGATGTAATATGGTCTATTTTAATTAATTTAAATATATAATATTGAAATATATAATCATTTAATGCATTCTATGTTTGCCTTCACTGTTAAAGATGCATTCAATGCTGCATTAGATTTAATGATGCAACACTAAAAACCGTACACACAAATATGAAGTAATATAGTCTATTTTAATTAATTGAAATATATAATATTGAAATACAGTATATTATCATTTAATGCATTCTATGTTTGCCTTCACTGTTAAAGATGCATTCAATGCTGCATTAGATTTAGCTTAAAATATGTTTTTTCAGAAGTCTAAACAGTCATTATGATAATGGTTTACAGTAAGATTCTACATGTTAACATTCGTTAATTCAGCAGCTAACATCAAATAACAATGAACAAATATTTCTTAAAAATCAGTTGACAACTGAAAAGAAACAAGAAAACACTGTTGTATCTTTTAATTGGTCTAGCAATTTCAATAAAGTAAAAGTTTGTTCACACAAATCTCACTTAATGTATTAAAATAACATCAGCTAATTTATTATGAACAAATATGAATTAACATTTAATAATGCATTTTTAAATTCCCTTTAGCCTAGTTTAATAAATAATGTAAAAATGTTGCAAAAATGCATTAACTAAAGCTGAAACATATTAATTTTAATAATCATGTTCCCTAATTGCACAGAACTGAGCCATCAGTGCATTCTAGAGCTAATACATGTAGAAATGAATTAGTGCATTAATTTAGTGCACAAGACCCGATGCATGCTCTGAAAGTATATCCTCAATCTACTGTGTCCAAGTTTTGCTTTCGATTGATGATTGACTCTTGCTTTCAGTAGAAACCTCCAAACTAACCGAAAGCCCTCAAACAGCAGTGAAGTTTCAATCTTATCTCAGTCTGCAATTGTGAATGGGCTTCTATTGAATGGGCCGGAGTCAGTCCATCACAGTGAGTCAATAAGGAAGCGAGGGCCAACAGCCACAGCAAAGGCCATGAGTGGACTGCTAATCATTGGCAGATCAATAGCCTTTTCAATAGCGCTTACTCATATTTAAACAGGGCTCAGGCTGAGAGCTCTTTCTGTGCGCGCTCGCTGCTGAAATGTGACACAATGTTCACGTCTCGCAGTACCAGCTGTGTCTTTATGCCACCAAATTAGCATTCACTTTAACAGCACTATTTCAGTAAGTGTGTGCGTGGATGTTTTTTTATAGTGGCCTGAATAAGCCCCACATAACTGCTTTAGCGAACTCAATATGCTCTTGTGCTATAAGAAAAATAAGGAGTCGAACTGAAGGCGACTGACGTCTTGTTGTGGCACGATAGCTTGAGAGTCAAAGCTGTATGTCACCAAAGAATGTTCACCAATCAGCAGTGAGCTTCACTTTAGCAATGGAAAAATAAAATCATATTTTCAAGGTAAATCAGATGGTATACAAAAGAATCAATAGCTTTTTATGCTCTACTTTACAGTGAAAAAATATGTTTATACATTATCTAAATAATCGGTATTGCTGCTATGTTTAGTAACAAAATACGTTTGGAATGCATTTATTTGGAAAACTTAATTCAAGATATTATAAATGCAAAGAATAATTTGAATATACATACATTAAAATACTTCAGTGTTTAATATAATTTATATATATATATATATATATATATATATATATATATATATATATATATATATATATATATATATATATATATATATATATATATATATATAAAGTACAGACCAAAAGTTTGGACGCACCTTCTCATTCAAAGAGATTTCTTTATTTTCATGACTATGAAAATTGTAGATTCACACTGAAGGCATCAAAACTATGAATTAACACATGTGGAATTATATATGGAATTATATACATAACAAAAAAGTGTGAAACAGCTGAAAATATGTCATATTGTAGGTTCTTCAAAGTAGCCACCTTTTGCTTTGATTACTGCTTTGCACACTCTTGGCTTTCTCTTGATGAGCTTCAAGAGGTAGTCACCTGAAATGGTCTTCCAACAGTCTTGAAGGAGTTCCCCGAGAGATGCTTAGCACTTGTTGGCCCTTTTGTCTTCTGTCTGCGGTCCAGCTCACCCCTAAACCATCTGGATTGGGTTCAGGTCCGGTGACTGTGGAGGCCAGGTCATCTGGCGCAGCACCCCATCACTCTCCTTCTTGCTCAAACAGCCCTTGATGCTTTCAGTGTGACTCTACAATTTTCATAGTCATGAAAATAAAGAAAACTCTTTGAATGAGAAGGAGTGTCCAAACTTTTGGTCTGTACTGTATATATATATATATATATATATATATATATATATTCCATGTCCAGACATTTGGTGCCAGTTACAAAAAAAAAAAAAAAAGTTTTGAAAAAATTATCTTCTGCTTAATCAAACAGTAAAAACAGTAAAATTGTGAATCATTATTTCGATTTCCAATAATTGTTTTCTGTGTGAATATATTTTAAAATGTAATTTATTTTTGTGATCAAAACTGAATTTTCAGCTTCATTACTCCAGTTTTCAGTGTCAGACTCTCCAGGCCTCAGTTAACATGTTATATGATAAAGTTCAGGACAGTACAATTAGAAAAGGACCAGCCAAGTATGTTTGGAAGGGTTGCCAGAAGAAAGCCTCTTCTCTCTTAAAAGAACATGATAAGATAGCTTAGGTTTGCAGAATAAGACGGTTGCACTTTATTTTGATGGTCCCTTTAATGCATTCGATGGATTATAAGTAATGTTGCACCGACACATCTACTAGCTCTCAGCAGAGTGTTGTTAGTGTATAAGTAGACTAGAGTTAGGGTTACTAGGGTGTCTTTTTGGACACCATCTTAAAAAAGAGTTAGCAGATTTATTCTAATGACAGCTAGTAGACATCAAGGTGCAACGTTACTTATTGTCAACAGAAAGTTCAAAAGCGACCATCAAAATAAAGTGTTACGCATAAGAACAATTTATTTTTAAACAGGTGAGACCAAAGTGGAAATGTTTGGACATAATGCACAGTGCCAAACTAAGCACAAACACCTCATACCAAAAGTGCTGGAATTGTGGAGGGAAGATGATTTTGGGTTTAATTAATTCGACCATGATCTCCTCAGTATACTTAATTATTCTAGAGTCAAATTTGAGGCCATCTGGCCAACATTGGGTCATGCAACAGGCGTTCAGTCAAAGCCCAGACCTCATCCTGACTGAAATGCTGTGCATAAACAAATGCCCACAAACCTCAATAAACTGGAGCAACGTTGTAAAGAAAACTGGGCCAAAATTCGTAAGGTCGTAAGAGAAGTCATACAGACAATGATTGGTAAATAAATATGAATAAATTCAGCTAAATAAATAATGACACAGTGTAATTTGTATAATATCATATATTGTATAAATAAGTATTTTTAATATAAATATATGTTTAATATAATTTTTGTCAGGATTCTTCGAGAATAGAAAGTTCAAAAGAACAGCATTTGAAGTATTTTAATGCAGTCTTCCTGAATAAAAGTATACATTTCTTTAAATATATATTTTTTTTGTAGTAGTATATATTAATAATCATACTACTAATAATAATACTCATCCATAAATAATATATAACTAATAAATATCTAATATAACATGCAATTGGCAATGGTTTAATTGAATAAACAGCTGATGTTGTGCTCAGTATGGTTTGGAGTTCAGAGACGTCAGTAAAGCAGCTTTGTGTTTTAGTTTTAAAGCGTCACTTCGTTAAATCCATCAGCGGAGAAGACTTTCATACGTTAATTCCTAAATGTCACTGTGCTCTCTGATGTGTCACTCAAACCCCAGAGAAAATGCTCTCCTCAAGCTATTTCACATTTCAAATGACCTTCTTAATCCCAGCAGTGGTTTTATATAAAACAAATCACAGCTCTGATGGTTTTAACCTACATACGGGAGGACAAACAGGCCTAATTGGCCATGAATGGTCGCTGTATGTGAGAGTGAAGGACGTGTCATTGGGACTATAACACTATCTGGACAGAAGCGGCCCGCTGATGAAGCACAGCGTCGCTGGCCTCTACATTATTCATGCACGACCTTGTATTGAATATCTGCAGAAATGGAGACGAGCGTTTGGTTCTGGAGATCGTCTGCCTGATTCCCTGTGATGCAAAACTGAGTAGAAACTATGTTCTGTTTTCTTTATGACACAATCTTCCTCTCAAACCCCTGCTGCGCTGAGAGAGAGAGAGACAGAGAGAGAGAGAGAGAAAGAGAGAGAGAAAGAGAGAGAGAGAGAGAGAGAGACAGAGAGAGAGAGAGAGAGATAGACAGACAGAGAGAGAGAGAAATCAAAACTGAACCAGTTTATTTTTTAGTACACATTTCTGGTCAGCGTTCTGTGGAAAGGTAACTGTGGATTCCATAAAAAGTGACTTCATGTCTCAATTTGTCAATATGTTTTTTTTTAGTTTATGTCTGAGAAGAAAAAAAGAATCTGTGAACAATTATGAGTTTGCAACTGCAAAAAAAAAATCTCAATTGGGAATTATATAATTGAAATGAATTAAAAAGTCATAATTGCAATAAATTCTGTAAACTTACGATTATGAGTTTATAGCTTAAAATTGAGATAGACATGCAGTTCTAAGAAAAAAGGTTAGAACAGTGAGATGTACTGAGATAAAACATATTTTTTTTCTATTTTATCCTATCTGACACTTTTGAGAAAATTGTGAGATATACCGTAAACTCTGTTATGAACTTACAATTTAGCAATTGTGAGATATAAACTTGGAATATTAAGAAAAATGTCAGAATTGGGAGATGTGCTGAGATAAGATTTGAGCTGAGATAAATTGTGAGATCTGAACACGCAATTCTAAGAAAAGAAAAAAAGTCACAGTTATCTTTTATCCTGTGATGGAAACCATCTTTCATAGTTTCCTCATTGCATGACTATAAGGACAAACTCATGAAAAAATGCTTGTCCATATAGTCTTTTATCACAATGAATTCAAATTCTAGTTTAATTTTCGACTAACGTCACTTAAATAATTAAAAATAATGTTATTAATAACTATTTCCACGCTGCTATTGCATCATGCATCTTCAAATGCATCACATTATGGAAGTAATGGAGTGATTCATGTTGCCTTTAAAGCTCAGAAACAGCACATGTCTTGTCATATACAGTAGTGCTGCTGCGCTCGAAGGGTGACACATGGTGAAATATGGTGATTCTGACCTTTCTATACAGCCCATGTTTCAAGAAGGAATTAATACTAGATAGACAGAAAGAAGGACATGAGCAGGAAAAGAGAAAAAGAAACTGACAAAAAAGAGAAAAATAAGACGCTCTATTCATTTAGCTGCGGTACCCTTTTGGGCTGTCGGCTGTATTGTCAAAAGTGTGAATAATTGAAGCTGTGAAAATGTCAAGCAGGCTGTCCTGAAAGCCCCGAGCTGTTTGTCTTTCTCAAATTAGCACTGAATGAAAAATCACACTTTTGAAGAAGGTAGCAAGAGAGAGAGAGGGGCTCGGTTTGGTAAATACATAATTTAGTTGCAAGCTTAAAAAGTTGATTCATTGTTGTTGTTTTATTGTTGTTTTATTTGGATCCCCATTAGCTCCCACTATGGTGGTCGCTAGTCTTCCTGGGGTCCACTGAAATCACAATGCAAAAATACAAAATTCAATTAATCAATACATCAATAAAATCTATAAAAACTATACGATATATTAGCTACCATGACACACATTTGAAAGAAGTACAAATTATGCAGTTATCCAAAAAGCAACATCTATTCAACATGCAATTCAAACAATTTAAAACAAAACATGCAAAAATACAAATAAATAATACTTTCACACCTGTAATCTCTGTTTTATAGTTTTCTTAAAAGAAAATGTACTTTTGAGTTCCCTGACGCTGGATGGAAGTGAGTTCCACTCTACAGCCCCTCTGTATGCAATAGTTTTCTTCATATCTTCACATCTTGGACTGGGAGTAATCATTATCTTGTTGCTGACTGAGCGTGTCACATGCTCATGACCATATCCACTAAACAATATTTTTTCTTTTATAAAGTTATATGCTTCATTAGCCATGACCTTGTGCATAAGCAACAAAAGATTATATTTTACTTTTGCCTCTACTGTTAACCAAGATAAGTTAATATGCATCTCACGCACACTAGCGCGAAAAGAACAGTGCAGAACTACTCTGGCTGCTCTATTCTGTGCAATTTGAAGTTTTCTTAGATGTTTTTGGGCCGCACTACTCCAAACTACTGGACAGTAATATAAGTGAGACAGAACAAGACTTTGGACGACATTTTTCAATGTAGCAGTTGGACAATATACAGAGCATTTTCTGGACATAGCGATACCCCTACCCATCTTACTGACAATGTGGTCAATCTGGTCTGACCACGATAATAAATTATCTAGTCTAACACCCAGCAGTTTGAATCTAATAACCTGCTCGATCACATTGCTCTCTATATGCAGATTAAGTGGGGTGATACTTGGTAACATGTATCTATTGCAAAATATCATACATTTAGTTTTGGAAATATTCAGTACCAATTTATTCTTTTTCACCCAGTCCACTACTGTGTTTAGCTCATGCTGGAGATTCTCATTGAGTTCAGGTAATGTTGATGCTGCAGTGAACAAAGTTGCATCATCAGCATACATAACCACACTAGCCTTTCTAAAAACATGTGGAAAATCATTTATAAATATTGAGAATAAAAGTGGACCCAGGCAGCTTCCTTGTGCTATGCCGCATGATGTTGTTAAGCAGTTGGAAAGACTACCATTGAAATAAACCTGTTGCGTCCTATTGGAAAGATAACTATGCACCCAAGTTAGTGCTGAGTGTGAAAAACCATATGCTTTAAGTTTGGCTATGAGAAGTCTAGGGTCTATTACATCAAAAGCTGCTGTAAAATCCAAAAACACAGCTCCTACTAGTTTCCCTTCATCCAAACATGTTAGCCACTCCTCTGTCATTTGTGCTAGGGCAGTGTTTGTGGAAAAGCCTTGTCTATATGCATGTTGGAACTTTGTCATCAATTCATTTGTATTGAAATAATCCATTATTTGATTAAAGATGATCTTCTCCAAAATTTTGCTTAACACTGGGAGTAAACTGATTGGTCTACTATTTGGTCCAGTAAAGCCCACTTTTGCATCTTTAAGAAGGGGTATAATTTTTGACTGTTTCCAAAGCTCAGGAAAAGTACCACTCAAAACGGATCTATTAAAAATGTGACTTATAGGTTTTGAAAGCTGAGTCGCAGCTACTTTAAGTATTCTTCCTTCCAAATTATCTATACCTGCAGATGTATCAATAGATAGACCCTGTAGCAGCTTCTCTACGGCATCCTGAGTTACAGTATTGAATTGGAGATGGCAGTTTTTGCCCTGCATTATGTTATCAACCAATTTCTGGCATGCATCACTGTCAGTTTTGTTCATGTCAGATCTTAAAATATCCACTTTTCTTGTAAAAAAAATTGTTAAAATAATTTGCAATATCATCGTAATGAACTGCCCCTCACTTTCAACAAATTTTGGGGATGACTTTGACTTCTTATACATTAATACATTCAGTATTTTCCACAGTTTTTTCCCATCATTCACAGAGTTATAAATTTTCTGTTTAAAATAACCGTTCTTTTTACTATGATTTAGTTTAGTGACTTTGTTTCTTAATGTGCAGTACGTCTTCCTATCTTCAGGCTTCCCTGTTTTTTGAGCAGCTGCTTTGGCTTTATCCCTTTGAAGCATCAATGATCTCAATTCATTGTCCAGCCATGGAGCGCTGTTACTTCTTATTGACCTTTCGACTGTGTTTCTTGACGCTTCAGTTCAGATTTGTTCAGTAGCTCGGCTGTTGTTTTACAGTGTGGTTAAAGTCCACTAAATGCACTGAAATCACGTTCGCTGTTTGAATATTCATTTGGTAACCTTCATAATGCTCTGCATTATCACGCAAAAAATGAGCATTCACATTTATATAAATATGCTGAAGGAACATTTCTGATTATCATCAATGCTGAAAACAGTTCATATTTTTGCTGAAACTGTCATACATTCTATTTTTCATGATTCTTCTTTGTCCTCCATGAATAAAAGTAATAATTTCTCAAAAACACTTCTCTGAACCCAAATTTTTTGAGCAGTACTAAATTATTTAAAGATCATAATTTTTGTACTGCCCGGCTGTAATTTTACAATGATTCAAAATTTAAACATTACTCAAAAAGTAAAATTTATTAATTGCTATGAAGATAATATCATAATGCAAAATAAATAAATAAATAAAATATAGCTTATGTTTTTTTCTTAGGGCTGAATTATTCATACTGTATACATAAAGCCAAATTTACGGCTTTGTCACAATACACACATGAAGCCTGGAAATTCTTAATTTTATCATTTATTATAATATTAATCATTTTTAATTTAGCTTATTTTTATGTTTAATAACTTTATTGTCATTGTAGCTTAGTTGTATTTACAGGTGAAGTGAGTTATTGATGCTAAATGGAATTGCAGAAATAACTGTTATTAAACATGATTCCCAAATGTCTTCCATTGGTTGGACAGACGGTTAGTCCCGCCCCCAAACTCACACCATTGGTTGAGCTAATGTTGCTGCATCAGGCAGCTTAAAACAGCAGATCAGTGTTTTGAAAGCAGTTTTACACATTTTGGGGTACATCCCTTAAAAATCTTTTGTATAATGACTCTGAATATGAAGTTTGGATAGAAAAAATAAGTCTGACTCTCTCGTTCAGTGCACAGATTCATCACGGCCATACTGCTCTGCCACCAGCCATGTGTTTAAAAAAGAAAAGATCTTCTATTTTCAACCCTGCTCGACTCCATGATGTGTCATGCTGAGACCTTCATTACCAATGTAGATTAAAAAGAACAGAAATGTGTGCAAGGTGCCTTTTAACCAAAGCATCTGTTTAACCAGGTGTCATGGCATTAACTGCTGCTGCGCAACAGAGACGGACACTACTGCTTGTTTTCTCCATAAACCCATATCAGCTGCTATGAAGGTTAGGATTGTATGCAAAACATCTGATTTCTGACTGCAAAATGGATAATCATTTAACAGCAAAAAAAGCCATTATTCTCAGATAAATAGGCGTTGTTTTTATTTTATTTTTTTGGTTGTATTTGTTTCTATATAAGATGTAGTTCTTTCTTGTTGAACTATTTGCTAACAATTATTATTAACATTTTTTTTACACTTTTTAGCACATGAAATGCCTTCAATTTAATGCTAAATAAATAAAACAATTCAGAAATACATCAATTAGAACCAATAATTCTATAGTTGTTCTGCTAATATTGACATGAGCCTCATCTGTGCTCAGATGTTTTTGAAAGTTAGGCAATTTTTGCCTAATAATTTGAATTTGAATTTTTTTTCTGCCATTTCTGAGTTTATATTTTGCAGTTCAAATGTTTTTTTTTCTTGCAATTCTGAAATTATAATATTAAGAAGAATTGTGATAAAATAACTTGAACTTTACTGTCTAAAATAATGTACTCTGACCAAATACTAACTGCTATGTGATAAAATTCCACCTTGCTTCATACTGTTGTTCCTGCATGTATTAATTCTTTGCATTAAAAATTAATTTCTACTTCACTTTTTGGTCAGACTTTTTTAAACATCTCTGGCAATTTTTGGCATCACATTCCTTACCACATTTCCTCCGAATCACAATAAAACTGGGCAATATTAGCCCAAAAAGCATGCAATTCAATAATCCACTGAAATATTGTACCATCTGGACATGTTTGGAGTGATATTACCAGCAGTGCATCCTGAGAGTGAGTAGGAATGCCATAGCTCTGTGTGTGTGTGTGTGTGTGTGTGTGTGTGTGTGTGTGTGTGTGTGTGTGTGTGTGTGTGTGTGTGTGTGTGTGTGTGTGTGTGTGTGTGGTTTACAAAACAATGAAAATTATTCGGTCATTTACTTTCATTTTTCTGTGGAACCCATAAGAAAATATTACAATGTCTGTGCATTCAAAAGAAAAAGAAAATAAGACCCTTCCATTTTTAACAGGCCCAAATGTAACACTTATTTATTATAAAATACACAAAAAAAGCTAATAAACTCATTGTGATATTTGTTAGTCATACAGTGGATAAATCAACAGGTAAGAAACAGATTTCTTCACTCACTCACTAAATAATTACATTTTTTATTAACTATTTGCATCAATTTGATTTTAAGTAATCATGTTTTCAAAAAACATTTATTCAAACTGCTTAGAATCAGCATAAATATTTTCATTGTAAAAAAAAATTGAATGTATTCAGTTAAAAAGTATGAATATGGTTAAAAAATGTGTAGCTGTGGAATGTGCAATAAAGTTTAAAAAATATGTAAAAAAAATTAGTTTATGAATAAAATGCAGATTATAAGTGATTACATACTTTTTATTATTATATAATTCAAATAAAGGGAAATACATAATACTTAAATGTAGGACTAAATATTTTTTAAGAGTCAGTGTGGTCCAATACTGTTTGAATCCCAGCGTTCTTGAATATATCCATTGCCTGAACCATAGACAACCAACACAATTGTCTACACATACAAATGTCTCTTTTCAAAGGTTTTTTTATATATAATTTTGTTGTCACAAAGTCGTAGTGTGTTCACTAACACTTACTTTTCAAGTGAAGATCTTCCCTTTGTAAAAAATTGTCCTGTATGAAAGCAGCTGCAAGGGATGCGGGTGCCACAAGCCCTGGAGCTACAAATGAGTCTTTCACAAGCTCACCTCCCTCAAGCAAGAAAGACACAGTATGAAACCGAGGAGACACAAGACGTGACGAGGAAAACAGAATGAGAGAGAAGGAGGTGTATTTTTAGCGGTTTGACCATGACCACGGCTCACATCTGAGCTACAGAGAAGACACTGACAGACTAGCTGAAGAAGCTCTGAACAAATGCTTCATCTTTACAATCATGTCATTTGTTCTGGGAAAAACAACATGACAAACATTAAATCGTCCCAAGTGACTACAAAATCGATTGAGCCAGATGAATCATCTGTGGTTAACAGGGAACAATGTTCATAACCATTTCACCTCCGTAATGTGACATATTTCTCGGTGAAACAGGATATTCAGTATGAATTTGTGCATTTTATCCATTAGGAATTGATTAGACAGAGACTTTATAAGTGTGGTTGTTCAAAGAATTAACCCTCTGGTACTCTTCACTCATGTTTAACCTCAAAAAAACTAGATGTGAATTGTAATTGAAATGGTGTGAAACTTGGTAAAGGTTTTGACACTTGCTATGTGAACACACAATCATGTACATGATTTGACAAGGGTAAGTAGTCCTGAAAAAAGAATCACACTTGTACTCATCACAGTCAAAAATGACCTCACTGGAAATGAATGGGAGGTGTATTTCATCTAGTGGAAAGTTTTGGTACTGCGTCCAAACAAAATCTTCCTTTTTGAGATATCAACTTCAAATTTGCAACGTAACTTTAGATTTATTGCTTTGATTTTTTACACAGTTTTACAATAAAATATGTTTTAGAAAATATATATAAAATCTGATTTTTTTACATTTTACTTTTCTTTTTCTTTCATTTTTTTCACTTATCCGCAATAATCAGTTTATAGTTTAAGTTATACATTTTATTTTCAGGTATATGTTTTAAAGTGGTTGACAGGAAATCAATGGATTATAAATAGTGCATGAATATAATTTAGTACCATAAAAACCCTTAAAAAAAGTTAAATAAAAATAATTATCAAACTAAAATACAGAGCATTCATTGACCATGACCTTTCATGTTACATAAAAAAGGAAAATCATTTCAGAACATGTTATTATTTTTTGGTATTTGATTTTGTTTTTTTCTTGGGAATAATGTGCACTGATGAATCATGCTCATTTAGATCAGGAACATTTTATTAAGAAAGTAAACAGGGTCACTCTGGACATTTATGTCGACTTTAAATACAGAAGAGAATGTAATTTCTCTCTTTTATCGAACTGCTTTTAATCTCCTTTCACTGCGTTTCGAAAGAAACGCACCAAATCTCTTTGTTCAGAGCTGTTCCCGGTTCACAGGGAACTTTGAATCATCTTTTCTCATTTTTTCCATCCTAATTGTCTGTCTTCCTAATCCTTTTCATTTTTTTAATTCTAATGCTCCTTTGTTTCTCTTTTAACTTTTGTGCTTAATGGAGGAGCTGTAAACCGTCAGCAACAAAATAGCAATCAGCTGATTGGGTTATTTAGGTTTGCACATACGCTTTTTTTATTTTTCTCATTTAATTATGCAGAAGCTCCTCTTTTGGCCAGGTGTACAATGCCTAATCAAGAGCAATACATGGCATTACTCAATTACAATGCAAATGAATGATATCAATCAAATCACAGACATGCTGCTCCTGACTGTTTGAAACGGGATTCGAAATGTGCAATTTCTTCCTGTTCATCACCACGAGCAGCTTTCTTTTCATATTCAAATGTAATTAGTTTTTGTGTGAAAACCTGTGCAGTTTTAATGAGCTTTCAATCTCAAGGTGGGCTTTCTGTGTGTTTGTTTCTGTATGTGTGTGAACTGATTTATTGGTAGACCTTCACATTAGTGATGGCCTCCGTGGCGCTCGTGGCTCTAATAAATCAATCGCAGATATTTACAACGTCCTGTCTTCTACCCAGATATGTCTGCCAATATAAATAGTCTGTTTTGCATGATTTCTGTAGCTGCTCGCTCTTCAGTCGTCATGCATGGATGGATGGAGAGATAAATGGACAGAATAAAAGAAACAGGCAACAGAAGGCAGAGATAGAGAGGTCAGAACAGCCAGGCTTTGGTTATACAAGAGCATCAGATAGACGAACAGATGAAAAGTGAGTAAAAAGAGGATATCCACGTCCTTGACTGTGAAAATATTTGAATAATTAATCGCATAAATTTTTTTTTAATTTATGTGGACAAATCCAAGATTCACTCCAAACGCTTTTGACTGATTGGTTAACTACAGAACTGCACTGATTCGTTCTGATTTGTGAAAAATCATTCAGGCTGGTTTTGTGAACCAGTTCAACTGATTCATCTGACTCAAAAGAACGAGTCGTTCATGAATTAAATTTCACTAATATAACCATGCTGCTCATCACCAATTATGAATTGGCTCATTACAAATCACACAAGAGACCGGTTTTGTGAACCTGATTCAGCTGATTCATTGAAAAGCTATGACTCAAAGGAATGAGTCTTTCACAAGTGGAATATCGTTAATATAACTGAGCTGCTTATTATGAATCACACAATCGATTACGACTCACTGTAAGTCTGAAAGAGACCAAGTTTTTGATTAAAGACATGTTTGGACTGATTCAGTCCGATTTGTGAATACATTCAGGATGGTTTTGAGAATCAGTTCTGTTGTTACATTGAAAAGAATCGGACAATCAGTTCTGACTCACTGCGGCTCAAATATATCTACAATGAGTTATTGACAAGACCTTTCTGGACTAAATTCATGAATTTAATATAAATCAAATATGTCTGAAAGAGACTGAGTTGTGACTAGAAGATCGATTTTACTGATTTGTGAACAAGTCATTCAGGCTGATTTTGTGAACTGGTTCAATCGATTCATTGAATCAGCTGATATAGCTGTGCTGTGTATAATTATACTGATGGTTGTTAGTTATAGTATTGTTGGTTATAGTTCAGGAATGGTATTTGTTCAGTTACCTCACTGTGAATGGACAGGTCAAGTTATGTATAAATATGGATACTCATGTTTTTATATATGTATCATATGTTCATCAGACAGAATGAGCTGTTTTTGGACTGGAAGTCTTGAGTTCTGAAACTTAAGTACCAGTGTGTTTTCTTATTAGACTGAACTCTTTTAGAGATCAGGAAACATTTGATTTCTTGTGAAATGAGTGCTGTAAAGTGTCCATGAACTGCTGCTCCATTGATTTGCGTCTGCACTGTTTTGTTTGCTTCAAGTCGGGTCTCTGTTGAACCCTGCAGGCCTCCGTACCGAGAAGCACACAGATTGTTTCACTTGTAATTGACTAAGCGCATGCTGCGCTTTAAAATCATCTGATTCCAGCTGCTCTGTGTGCTGGCGAGTCTAGGACACAGAGTCTAATCCCTGAGGGACTCAGTCCTCCTTCGGGAGCGTATTAAAAGCAGTACATTAAAGTTTGATGACTTCCATTCTCTTCTCACGCCGTGCGATTCGACAAATCAGGCCAATTATACAGAGATTGGGGACAGCTTCAATTGGATGGCTTTGGCTTTTTTCACATATGCTGCTACGTCAAGGCTATTTCTGATTCTCAAGCCCAAATTAAATCTGTGTACTGTCAGTTGCAACCATGGGGGTATTTTAAGCCAAATAACTCACCAGAAAATATGTGGCAAGTTGATTTTCATGCAAAAATCTGCAGTGTCTACCAAATGTAAAATTGGTAAAAGGGTTTGGGATGCACTTACCAGTTAAGCAATTAATGAATAAAAATCTACATTTTGGGTAGAAAAGCATATGCACATATATAACATTTTTAGAATATTTCTTTAAATTATTGCTCATGCTGACCAGAGAAACATGTGGATGCAGGACTGTCATAAGATCTCATGTGACTGTAGTAAATCATCTGTATGCACTCGGACTCTGACCTTGACTACACTGTTGTTTGAGATGAAGATGAAACACTGTTCAAGGTTTCTTATCAAGCTGTGCAGCACAGCTGGTGTCTCACTCTAAAGACCTGAGTATAAAACCAGTCTGATCAAAGGGGCACAGGTGATTTGCATTTTTATTATTATTATTATTATTTTTGTATCACTCATTGAAAAGTCTTTTCTGCTCACCAAGGCCGCATTTATTTGATGAAAAAAATAGTAATAACAATAATATTTTAAAGGATTTCAATATAATAAAAATATGAATAATGAAATAAAAAACATAAATACTAATTGAAATATGAAATAACCGTTGCATTGTAACATGTAATTTATTCCTGTAATGCAAAGCTGAATTTTCAGTAGCCATTTTCAGTAGTCTTCAGTGTCATTTTCCAATGTTGAAAACATTGTGCTGCTCCATTTTAGTAAAAAAAAAAAATTGTTAAAAAAGGATTTACAGGATTCTTTGATGAATAAAAAGATCAAAAGTACAGCATTTATTTGAAATAGATTTTTGTAACATTATAAATATCTTGATCATCAATTTTCATCAGTTTCATGCATCCTTGAGCAATGGAAAGGTGGTATACAAAAACATATTATTATTATTATTATTTATTATCATTATCATTAATATTCATGATGAATAAAAGTACTAAAATATTGTTAAATATTGTTGTTTGATCCTTACTGAATTATGACAGCATAAGGGCGTATAGTGGAAACGGAAGGCATATTGTGGAAACCAAAGGCGTATAGTGGAAACGGAAGGAGTATAGTGGAAACGGAGGGTGTATAGTGGAAACGGAGGGCGTATAGTGGAAATGGAAGGCGTAAAGTGGACACGGAGGGTGTATAGTGGAAACGGAGGGCGTATAGTGGACACGGAGGGCGTATAGTGAGAACGGAGGGTGTATAGTGGAAACGGAAGGAGTATAGTGGAAACGGAAGGCGTATAGTAGACACGGAGGGCATATAGTAGAAACGGAAGGAGTATAGTGGAAACGGAAGGAGTATAGTGGAAACGGAGGGCGTATAGTGGAAACGGCGAAAGGGAAGGCGTATAGTGAACACGGAGGGCGTATAGTGGACACGGAGGGCGTATAGTGGAAACAGAAGGAGTATTGTGGAAACGGAAGGCGTATAGTGGACACAGAAGGCATATAGTTGAAACGGAAGGAGTATAGTCGAAACGGAGGGCATATAGTGGAAACGGCGAAAGGGAAGGAGTATATTGGAAACGGAAGGCGTATAGTGAAAACTGAAGGAGTATAGTGGACACGGAGGGCATATAGTGGAAACGGAAGGAGTATATTGGAAACGGAAGGCGTATAGTGGACACGGAGGGCATATAGTGGAAACGGAAGGAGTATAGTGGAAACGGAAGGCGTATAGTGGACACGGAGGGCGTATAGTGGAAACGGAAGGCGTATAGTGGACACGGAAGGCATATAGTGGAAACGGAAGGAGTATAGTGGAAACGGCGAAAGGGAAGGAGTATATTGGAAACGGAAGGCGTATAGTGGACACGGAGGGCGTATAGTGGAAACGGAAGGAGTATAGTGGAAACGGAAGGCGTATAGTGGACACGGAGGGCATATAGTAGAAACGGAAGGAGTATAGTGGAAACGGAAGGAGTATAGTGGAAACGGAGGGCGTATAGTGGAAACGGCGAAAGGGAAGGCATATAGTGGACACGGAGGGCGTATAGTGAGAACGGAGGGTGTATAGTGGAAACGGAAGGAGTATAGTGGAAACGGAAGGCGTATAGTGGACACGGAGGGCATATAGTAGAAACGGAAGGAGTATAGTGGAAACGGAAGGAGTATAGTGGAAACGGAGGGCGTATAGTGGAAACGGCGAAAGGGATGGCGTATAGTGAACACGGAGGGCGTATAGTGGACACGGAGGGCGTATAGTGGAAACAGAAGGAGTATTGTGGAAACGGAAGGCGTATAGTGGACACAGAAGGCATATAGTTGAAACGGAAGGAGTATAGTCGAAACGGAGGGCATATAGTGGAAACGGCGAAAGGGAAGGAGTATATTGGAAACGGAAGGCGTATAGTGAAAACGGAAGGCGTATAGTGGACACGGAGGGCGTATAGTGGAAACGGAAGGAGTATAGTGGACACGGAGGGTGTATAGTGGAAACGGAAGGAGTATATTGGAAACGGAAGGCGTATAGTGGACACGGAGGGCATATAGTGGAAACGGAAGGCGTATAGTGGACACGGAAGGCATATAGTGGAAACGGAAGGAGTATAGTGGAAACGGCGAAAGGGAAGGAGTATATTGGAAACGGAAGGCGTATAGTGGACACGGAGGGCGTATAGTGGAAACGGAAGGAGTATAGTCGAAACGGAAGGCGTATAGTGGACACGGAGGGCGTATAGTGGAAACAGAAGGCGTATAGTGGACACGGAAGGCATATAGTGGAAACGGAAGGGAGGTTACACGCGATCAGGGTCACCGTGACAGGTCTTGATCAGCATGGCTGAGGTAGATGAGGCAGCCGCAGAAGTATTTCAGCAAGCTATCTGGGTTTTAAAAAAGATAAATAAAGAAATATTATCATCGTGAAAAGGTTACATGCCCACGTCCTTTGTGCGAGTTGTGTTTTAGGATGCGGGCTCAGCATCAGTCGTTTTGCCAGATACACGTATTATAAGCGTCCATGTTTTTTTTGTTTTGTTTTTTTCACTTAATTTAGGAAGTGAATTGAGTGGGAGGTTGCAAATTAGGGACAGCGATATCTTTATATTATTTCAATAACTCAAGACTCATTACGGTTTATTTATTTTTAGATTTGTATTTATTTATTTATCTATTTTTAATTATTTATTTATTTTTCAATATCTGGCAACTCCAGCATAATGTTAACTGTCACTAATATTTTAGGTTATTCTTATTTTAGTAATATTCAGGTTATTCCTGACAGGATGCAATTTGGTAACACAAATGTAGTGATCATCATGATATATTATCTTTAAGACAGACGCACTGAAGATGGACACAAAGAGGAGAGAAGCGTGCAAGCAGAGAAAATACTGTATCGGACAGAACAAATTCATTGAAATACTGAAAGAAAACCATAATTATGGAATTAGGGTGGGGTGAATATGGATGTATTTCTGATGAGAACTGACTGTCTTCAGTAAAGTTTCGATGGTATTGTCTTTTCCTCTTACCATCGTTAAATGCACATTAAAGGAGTGTTAATTAGCGCAGCTCTGCGTGCAGCAATAACTCCGGAAATGCTAGTGTTCTATAAGCGCCACCTGCTGTCAGAGATTGAATTAACATTTTCATCAGAATCAGAAAGAGTTGTATTGCCAAGTGTTTACACACAAAAGAAATTTTGTCAGGAGCTTCCAGTACAGAAAGTATACAAACATAGTGCAGACACACATACAGTATAATTAAGATAATAAAACTTATAATAATAAATTGTAATAATAAAATATTCATTCAGCCTATCTGATGTTTTTGTTTTGTGCACTTGCTTCATGTTGCATATATTTTTGTTTGTTTGTTTGTTTTTGTTTGTTCAAGGTCAGTTTGCCCAGTAACAGAGCAAAATAAACATTTAATAAATGTAAAAAAAGAAAAAAAAGAATAAGAACTAAATAAATTGGCAATGAGAATGGGAATCAGCTCATTTGATTGTAAAATAAATAAAATCCTGATCAGTGAATCAAGATCTTTTTGATAATTTGATGATTTCAAGATTTGTTGTTTTTGAATAACAGTGGACATTAAATCATTAAATTTAATAAGCTTAACATAGGCCTATAATGATTTTATTAAACTTTTTATTAAAAGCATTTCATAAAAAATTTCAAAGGCATCCCCCCCTCTGATTTTTCCACAAATCTCTCTCTCTCTCTCTCTTTAAATATATATATATTTATATATATAGAGAGAGAGAGAGAGAGAGAGAGATAATATTGTACATTCCTCTTATGTATAGTGAATAATCTGTCTGTTTTATGGGTAGTTTGGTTGTTCTGCTCTCTTTCGGTACAGTATTTGTTCCTGTTGAGTGTAGTAATGTATTCTTGATCATGTAGTATTTCATTTATTACAGTCAGAGTGTGTTTGTGTCCTCATTTCGTGGTCTTAAAAAAGAAGCTGTGTGTCTCCATCAGTCTCTCAAGGTTAAGGAAAAGCCCAGTGGGAGAAACGAGCTGCTAGTTCAGAAGTTCAGGTGCCATCATGAATAGAGTTAAACATCAGTGTGGAGCAGATGTGAGCACTGCTGTATCTGACCAAACGTGCGTGATCTCGGCTTCGCTTTTCAGGGAATACGCTTTGGTTGCTTCTTTTCAGCCACTGGTGATAAGATTCAAAAGTGATTAGATTTGAGCTGAGAGAAGTTTATTAAGTTTATTAGCTGTATCTCCCACCCAGATTTGATGTTTAATGCAGTCACATGTAATCTGAGGGATCACTTTAAATGTTTCCTGAGAACAGCACTGCTGTCCACCTCAGATGACCCTGCTATGAAACGATCCGGCACATTAATCCATTTTCATTTGTCTGAAACAGCTGACCTCTCTGAGCGTCACGGGTCAATGTATTCATGTCTGTGTGCTGCTGGAATGATTATCTGATGGTCAAACATCACAGATGTGAGTCTGAGCAGGCCTCTTGTTTTCCTCTCTAATTCCACATTAGCATTTCTATGGAAGATTTGCAGTATCTCAGCATTACAGATCCCCTGAAAAGATAAGTAAGAGATGCTTAACTTTGATTTGAACTCTTGATGTTTAGAGTACCCTGTGAAATGTGCTCATTCGCCTTTGGCTTGTTCACGATTGTGTGACGAAATGTTCTCAGAAACATTTAATGGTTCTACATTTGGCAGCATTTACCAAAAATTTCAGGAACAAAATTATTTTTTTATTATTATTATTACAATCACCCCAAGGACAGTTCATTGCAGTTAAACACTAAAGACATCAGCAAACTAAACTGAACATTTCTTTGAAAAGATTATAGTCATTTTAGCTCCATTATAAGCACAACGTTTTGACTGAAAGTTTATTTTTAATGAAACGTACTTTTTTTTTTTGGTCAAAAATGCATTTATATGCTATGGTAAATTGCTTTTATTCATAAGTCACTTTGGATTAAAGTGTCTGCTTAATGAATAAATGTAAATTAGGAACAAGATCATAATGTGTCACATGAAATTTCCAGCATATTTTAACAAATCATGAGAGCTGTTAGCCCTGCCGAGTGCTTTCATCGCTCATGCCGATTTGTAAAACCTCTTCAATCAGAAATGTATGTTGTGTGCTGAGCTCTCTTTAAAGAGTCATGATGTGTTCGAGTAAATCTGCAGAAATATCCTCGCTGAAACATCCTCTGTATACTGTAGCAGCTCTTAATTCATCTTTTGTGGGCCCGAATGACTCAATTGTGATCCGAATTATTTTATTTATTGATTTGTATAGATGTCATGTCAATATCTTCGATAAAATAAAAACTATCAATTTATGTCATTTGCGATTTTTTTATTTTTGTTTGTTTTTTTATTTATTTGCCTCTAAAATACCATATTTTTATGTACAATAAGCTTATTTTTATGTTCTATTTAATATTTATTTTACTTCAGTAAAAATTAATTAATTAATAAATAAACATTTTAGTAAGTTCAGACAGCCAAAACCTAAATCTGGTGACATATAATGGTAAAAAAAAAATAAAAATATAAAAAATATCAATAGCCACTAAATGACTGTAGTGCTCAGTGGCTGCATACAGGCTGAAATTTGTTTTTTGAAATTTGTAAAATTTTCTCTCAACCACTTAAATTTGTTTAACCGAGTCTTCGACTCGAAAAATCGACAGTTTGTGTGTGTGTGTGCGTTCAGGTGGCAAACTTAATAAAATTAGCCAAGTCTTGTACCGCTCAGATTAAAGAAGCTATTATTTAAAGAAAAAAAAAGATTTTGCCCAAATTTGTCCTGAAGGATGCTTGAGGATTAGGATAATGAGTAAACAAAATGCCTTTTTACTGGGTAAAATGAATATTTGTGTTGTTAAATTATCAGTCTAATCTAAAATTGTGAATGCAGTTTGTCATTATCTGTTGATTTTTATTATTAATTCATTATCTTAAACCATTTAAAATTAAATGTAATTATTACATATTTTTGTCTATTTCTAAGTGCCACATTATGTGGAATACAAGTTTTTGTTGCAAATTATTTACCAAAGCGACTTGCAAAACATGCCCAAACGGCACACATATGTATTTGTGCCGAATGACAGAAGTTAATTTATTTTTATTTATCTGTTTTCTTTCTCTCTATAATGCAGTTTTGACCTTATGCAACTGGTGTGACTTGGAAAATGCATGAATGAAATATAATTAGTTATTTTCTTAATGCATTTTAATGTAGACTAAGTCATTGATGACTGTACAGACATGTGATGACACTAATGGTTTAACCCGTCTCATACACACACACAAACACAGGGTGTGAGTGTAAACGAGTGAGTGGGTGAAGCGTGGATTCATTCATGTGGAGTGAATCAGAGTGAACTGTGTTTGAGAGAGGAACAGGGCCAGGACACCAAACACCAGTTTGATCTTTCTGTTTGCCTGCAGGGCCACACGCTCGAGTGTAATACCCTTAATGACTGTCTGAGAGCATCTGGTGAGGGATATTTCTGAATCACTGTGTGTGTGCGTGTGTGTGTGTGTGTGTGTGTGTGTGTGTGTGTGTGTGTGTGTGTGTGTGTGTGTTTGAGAGAGAGAGAGAGAGAGAGAGAGAGAGAGAGAGAGAGGAGAGGAGATGAGGAGGAAGTGTGTTGATTGGTGCAGTCGCAAGATTCCTGGCTTTAAAGTCAATATGAAACCTAAATTGATTTAATTCATGTTCTTGGTCTTACTGTGAGTGATTCATCAGAACACATTATTCCACAGGAAATGCTTGCTTTCATGATCTTTCTTCCATCTGCAGTAACTCTTTAAGTTTAAGTCTTTGGTTCTTTTAATTGTGATGATTTTGACTCACATTTAACAAAAACCCACCAATTAACTATCTCAACAAATTAGAATACTTCATAAGACCAATAAAAAAACATTTAGTGAATTGTTGGCCTTCTGGAAAGTATGTTCATTTACTGTACATGTACTCAATACTTGGAAGGGGCTCCTTTTGCTTTAATTATTGCCTCAATTCAGCGTGTAATGGAGGTGATCAGTTTGTGGCACTGATGAGGTGGTCTGGAAGCCCAGGTTTCTTTGATAGTTCCCTTCAGCTCATCTGCATTGTTTGGTCTCTTGCCTCACAGATTCTCTCTGGGGTTCAGGTCTGGTGAGTTTGCTGGCCAGTCAAGCACACCAACACCATGGTCATTTAACCAACTTTTGGTGCTTTTGGCAGTGTGGACAGCTGCCAAATCCTGCCAGAAAATGAAATCAGCATCTTCAAAAAGCTGGTCAGCAGAAGGAAGCACGAAGTGCTCCAAGATTTCTTGGTAAACGGGTTCAGTGACTTTGGTTTTCAAAAAACACAATGGAGCAGCACCAGCAGATGACATCCCATCATCACAGACTGTGGAAACTTAACACTGGACTTCAAGAAACTCATGCTATGAACTTCTCCAGCCTTCCTCCAGACTCTAGGACCTTGGTTTCCAAATGAAAAACAAAACTTGCTCTCATCTGAAAAGAGGACTTTGGACCACTGGGCAACAGTCTAGTTCGTCTTCTCCTTAGCCCAGGTGAGACGCCTCTGATGTTGTCTGTGGTTCAGCAAATTCCTTGACACGTCTGTGTGTGGTGGCTATTGATGCCTTGACCCCAGCCTCAGTCCATTCCTTGTGAAGTTCACTCAAATTCTTGAATCGATTTTGCTTAACAATCCTCATAAGGCTGCGATTCTCTCGGTTGTGCATCTTTTCTTCCACACTTTTTACTTCCACTCAACTTTCTGTTAACATGCTTGGATACAGCACTCTGTGAACAGCCAGCTGATTGACAATTAATTTTTGTGACTTATACTCCTTGTGAAGGGTGTCAATGATTGTCAGAGACCGTTTTGAAGGCTCAGGAAACCTTTGGAGGGGTTTTAAGTTGATTAGCTGGTTGGCATGTCACCATATTCTAAATTGTTGAGATTTGTTGTTGGGTTTTTGTTAAATGTGAGCCAAAATCATCACAATTCAAATTCAAATGATTTTATTTAATACACGAGTTCCACAATTTGAGTTGAATTACTGAAATAAATGAACTTTTCCTATACATTCTAATTTATTGAGATTCACCTGTACATATCACTAAATTCAACATTTTAGTCTTTAAATCCGACTTCATGTTTGCTGTGATTCTGACTTGCACTGGCTTTGATTTGAATGCAGACGCAGATATTGGACCATTTGTAGTCTTTTGCAAGCAAGAAAGCTTAAAATAGGCCTAAGTGTGGAGCTTGACCTAATTGTTGTTGCCGCAGCTGTCACTTGAAAGAGAGAGAGACACCGAGAGAGAGACAGACAAGAGGACAAGAACAGTCAGGGTGAAAGGGAGAGAGAGAGACAAATAGGGAAATATAAAGCGCAGGAAAGAAAGACTGATGTTCAGTAGGATCCTGATGACCACTGAATGAACTGTCACTTGTAAGTCCACGATAAAAGACCACTGTGACACACAACGGCCCCGGGGCCTGCTGCAGAAATAGACCTAACTTTATCAAATCTCTTCTCGCTCTCTGGGGATTGAGCAGCAGATTTGGGAGGTTAATTCGTTAATGTCTCTGAGGTGGGCAGTGGATGCAGAACCTAAAGTCACACTGCAATGTTATTCCAAGTTATCAAGTCCTCTGAAGTCATATGATGCTCTTTGTATGAGGAACAGACCCAAATTTAAGATGTTTTCCACTGAATTTATTCCAATATGTTGCAGTTTCAAATGTTATTCCTCATATTTAGACTTCTAACTTTCAAATCAATTATGAACCTCACAAAAACCAATGCGGCATTGAAGTGGTTTGAATATATACTTAAATTATACTCAAAATTACCTTTATTGTGTCTGAAAAATATTAATTTGTGGTGACAAAACATATCACTAATGTGATGTGATGTTTTGTCTCAGTCACTCAAGTGTTATTTTTATATTATTTAGTATTAAAGTATTGTTCCCCTTCAGGAACTCGAGCTGCGTCAAAAACACTTTGGGGAACGCGTTTAGCGTGAGCGACTCTGAATATCATATCTACTCTGTTTTATAGAAGAGCGTGACGTCACGGGCGGGGTGACATAAGCGACCAGGAATCTATAAAGGCACGAGCCGCGCAGCTGGCTTCATCTTCACATATTTCAGCAAGCGCTCTGTGTGTGCATGTCATTCTGTCTTGTCAGTCTTATTTATTGTTGTTTGTCACTATTAGCTCCTCAAAGAGTAAGCATAGTCAAAGAGCAAAGCTAAGACGAGACATCTGAAAGGCGAATCCAGATCGTGTTTCAGATTGTGCGTTCATCACAAGTGGAAATACACGGTCTGTGTGCGGTCTGCCTGGGATCAAGGCACGCTGTTTTGGCTCTTGAAGGAGCCGGCTGCCTGCACTGGTACAGCCAGTGTGGACGCTTCGATCCCGGAGGACTCTCTCGAGGGGGAGTCTTCGCCAGCATCCCTCGCGGTGTCGGTCCCACTTTCGCCGAGGCGGAGCGGCGCCTGAACTCGCTGGGTTCGCAGATAAGATCTGTTGGAGGGTATGGAGACGGGCGCGTCCCAATCTCGTACCTCACCCTCCAGATCTGCCCGATCTCCGGGTTCGGAAGCCCGAGTGTTTCGGTCCTTCCCCCCGAGTGACGGCCGTGACGCACCGCCTTTTTTTCTCAGAGGAGATTAAAACGGAGGATGTCGATGAGCTCGCAGTTGCACAAACACAAGCTGCATAAACATCAGTCGCACAGACAACAGTTACACAAGCATCAGTTTCACAAGCATATTAACAGTATAACGAGCAGCATTAATGGGGAGCGCCGCTCACGCAGTCAGCTCTCTGGAAAAAATAAGGGGGCTGACTGTGCTTCTCGCATATCTAAGGACGGGGCGAAGACGGCTCTGCCTATCTCCACCCGTGTTCCCTAGATTTAGAGTTCATTCTCGAGGTTCGGAAGCACGCGCAGCGGTTCCTTCCCCCTCTATGAACTCGCAGCTGCAGCTACTTATCTCCGAGTAGATTAATATTGTTTGTGTAAGCAGCTCACATGCTGCCGAGGCAACGCGTGTATTACATCATTTCAGTTTTGATGTGAATCTTACCAAAACCAGACCATCTTTACTCGTCTGATTGGTTAACTGCATTAATTCTGAGGAATTTAATTCAGTATTTATCTGACTATGAGAAGTTAGCGTAGCGGGGCTGAGACGGTTGCCGCCCCTGCTGGGGCCCCTTTCACCAGAAGTCATTCTCGAGAGACTGATTCCCTTAGTAGATTATTTAGCAGCGTGGAAACTACTGCCAAATGTATCTCAATGGGCCCCAGGCAGGGTCTGGTTATGGAACAGGAAGTGAAAACCCTATTAGAGAAGGAGGCCATCGAGGTGGTCCCTCCTCAAGACAGGGAGTCCGGATTTTACAGCCGGTATTTCACAGTTCCAAAGAAGGATGGGGGGTTGCGTCCGATTATAGACTTGAGGGTCTTAAATCGTTCAGTTATGAGATTGAAGTTCAAAATGCTCACAATCAAGCATGTTGTAGTTCAGATCAGGTCCGAGGACTGGTTTGTCACAATAGATCTCAAAGAAACTTACTTCCACATATCCATCCTTCCACAACACAGGAAGTTTCTGAGGTTCGCTTTCGGGGGCGAAGCTTACCAATATCGAGTGCTTTCCTTCGGCCTTGCACTCTCACCCCGCACGTTCACAAAATGTATAGACGTGGCTCTGGTCCCCCTGCGCATGCAGGGCATCCGCATTCTCAACTATATCGACGATTGGTTGATTTTAGCTCAGTCAGAGCAGGTTGCGGCTCGGCATCGAGATGTCTTTCTCGCACATATCGGGGAGCTGGGTTTGAGACTGAACGCCAAGAAGAGTGTACTTTCTCAGGTTCAGAGAACCACCTATCTAGGCGTAGTATGGGATTCGACCGCGATGCAGGCACGATTGTCTCAGTCGAGAGATTTAGAGAAGGCCAGTCACTCACTGTCAAACAATTTCAGAGATTGTTGGGTCTGATGGCAGCTGCGTCCAACGTGATACCTCTTGGCCTGCTGTACATGAGACCCCTACAGTGGTGGCTCAAGACCAAGGGATTTTCCCCAAGGGGCAATCCACTTCGCACTATCAAGGTCACGCGGCGCTGCCTTCGTGCCTTAGACATGTGGAAGAAACCTTGGTTCTTGAATCCTGCCCGTGGAGCGGTCGCCATGTGACATGGCATATCAATTGTCTAGAAATACTAGCAGTTTATCGTGCACTGAAGCACTTCCTCACAGACCTGAGGGATCACCATGTGTTGGTGCGCACCGACAACACATCGGTGGTCTCTTACATCAACCACCAGGGAGGTCTGCGTTCGCGCCCCTTGTACAAGCTGGCGCACCAGATCCTTGTGTGGTCCCAGAGCAAACTCCTCTCATTAAGAGCAGTATATATTCCTGGGAAACTAAATATGGGAGCAGACATACTGTCGAGGCAGGGGCTGAGGCCCGGGGAATGGAGGCTTCACCCAGAGGTGGTGAAGCAGATATGGAGAGTTTTTGGCAGAGGTCAAGTAGACCTCTTTGCAACTCAAGAGACATCACAATGTCCCCTTTGGTTCTCTCTAGTTCATCCAGCTCCTCTGGGACTGGACGCTATGGTACAGACCTGGCCGAGGCTTCGTCTGTACGCCTTTGCCCCCATTGCTCTGCTCCCGGGAGTTCTGGCGAGAGTACGCCGGGACGGGATCCGTCTGTTATTAGTAGCCCCGTTCTGGCCGTGCCGAGTATGGTTCGCAGACCTGGTCTCACTCCTTGACGGCTCTCCATGGGAGATACCGATCAGGACAGACCTACTCTCACAGGCGCAGGGCACGATAATTCACCCTCGCCCGGAGTTGTGGAAGCTGTGGGTGTGGCCCCTGAGGGGGCACAACTATTAGCAGCTAGTCCCTTAACCGAGGTTGTTGAGACCCTCCTCCAATCCAGAGCTCCCTTAACGAGGAAACTGTACGCCCTGAGGTGGAAACTCTTCACCTCATGGTGCAGAGACCACCAACTAGACCCAGCAAACTGCCCAGTTGGTACAGTTCTGGAGTTTCTACAGGCTAGGCTCTCTGCAGGGTTGACCCACTCCACGCTGAAGGTTTATGTGGCGGCCATTGCGGCCTACCACGCCCTTCTTGATGGCCAGTCTTTAGGAAGACACCCCTTAGTTACACGTTTCCTCCGCGATGCGCTGAGGCTGAGACCTCCAGTACGGTCCCGTATTCCCCCGTGGGACTTGGTTGTGGTGTTAGAGGCAATGTGCAAACCCACTTTTGAACCCATTCAATATATTTCAGAAAGACATCTTTCGCTTAAAACCGCCTTTCTGTTGGCTATCAGCTCTCATAGAATTGTTAAATTCTATGGCCTAGACATGCCAGTCACTCCAGGCACTTCTGTCCTCTCGTCCTAAGCTGTGCTCTTCGGATACACACTAGGCAGGGGTTTGGTAGTCTGGCGGCGTTGGTACTCGTTCCCCAAAGCGTTTTTGACGCAGCTCGAGTTCCTGAAGAGGAACGTCTCTAGGTTACGTATGTAACCCTAGTTCCTCGAGGGAACGAGACGCTGCGTCTCGGAGCCATACCCCTGGCACCCCTGCCGGCGCTTGCTGGTACTCGAAGCTGAAGCCAGCTGCGCGGCTCGTGCCTTTATAGCTTCCTGGTCACTTACGTCACCCCGCCCGTGACGTCACGCTCTTATATAAAACAGATTAGATATGATATTCAGAGTCGCTCACACTAAACATGTTCCCCAAAGCGTTTTTGACGCAGCGTCTCGTTCCCTCAAGGAACTAGGGTTACATACGTAACCTAGAGACGTTATGCTTTTATATTTTCAGTTTTCATGTACATTTTAGTAATTTTGTTATGTGCATTATATTAAATTTTTTAGTTTTAGTAATTTTAGTCCTTATTTCAACATTTTATTTTTTGTTTTGTTTTGTTCCAGTTACTCCGAAACTATTCTAATTGGTTTCTGTATTATATTACATTAAATTTAAACCAGGTTTTATTACAGGCAAAAGTAAATCCACCCGAACTTGATTGTTTTCTTTCACAGTAAACAAAAGCCCAAATGTATGAAGCACTGAGACTGAAACACATCACTTTTAGATAGAGAACAGAAAAATGCTGTTTATAAACCTCTGTGGAGTGTAAGTTTCTGTGCTAATTACTGCAACAGTGTGTCGTTGTGGTTAAAAACACCCGTCCCGATCTCCCGTCATCTCCTGACGCAGCTCAGACACGGCTCTCAAAGGGGCAGGTTTAACAGCTTTTCCTTTTAATCCTGCTTTAATCCTGCCTGTAGGCTCAATAAATCTCCTCAGACATTAATCTTTTTATAGACTTACAGAACAACTTAGTAATGCTTTACTTTACTGTACTCACCGCTGCTGTGGCAGGTCAGCTAGATTAAACATATTTCTCTAAGCACAGATGATGTTCTGCACCTGCAGTGAGCGGACTGATTGATATTACACATCTTAGACCATTGTACATCTCCCTTTAAACATATTAGAGCTTATTCTGGCCAAGAACTGCTGTCTTAGACAGGAAAGACCGTCATTGACATGTACAGTATTTATGTATTTCTATAAAGCTGTAATTATTTTATGTTTTATATTTTAGTTGAAGTAATTTTAGTATTTAAACCTATTAAAGTTACACTAAAAACTATTTGAAACATATTTCACTGAGAAATTGCAAGCAATTTTCACAAATAATTACAAAGAGTGTGTAACAAAAATAAAAACTGAAATAGAATTTTTTTATTAAGTTAGTAGTCATTGTCCATTAAAAGTATAAAGCTTTAAAATGTGAGACTTAAGCAAAAATTTGTTTGGTGTTTTTTCTTTCTTACTGTACAGTCGTCTGTAAAATCTTGTTCATGTACAGATGTAAACCACGCCCCTTTCTCAATCAGGCCCCACCCCTCTCTCTGCCCTCCACATCCTCAGCCCAACCTATTGTCCCCTTAATTAGCTTCAATTTATTTTTGTTAGTATATGTTGTTTTAGCTTGACAAATGCTGCTCCAGTACAGTCTCGCTCTCGCTCGTGATGATGATGAGCCAGATCTCGTCCCTTCACTGACCCAGAGCTGAAGGGGCAGCTGGGGTCACGTCTAAATCACCAGGCTTGTTAATTAGTGCTCTGAGCTGAGAGGACACAGAGAGAGCGAGAGAGATCAGAAAATATGGAAGGTGCTGCTTGCATTGATGAAAGCTGCAGATGGTTATATAAGGGGTTTTGGTGCAAAAAAAAACTGTACTTCTGTTTTTGAAGTCTACCATATATTTACTGAATGCATGAAAATCCTGCATGACCTACTGCTTATTGCTTGCGTTAATGTATGCAATGTGCTTGAGTCAAGCTTTCATTTCCAGTGGGATGAATGAGGCTGAGACTAAATGTTGTAATAACCTAAAAGACTCTGGAAATTTCTGCACTGCATTTCTTCAGTGCACTTATGTCTTTCTTGATTCATTATTTGATCTGACTGCCAAAAGTGAGGACAATTGTGCACAACATTGGATCAATTATCCAATCCTATCCAATTAATATTTTTTTTTTTCAAAATGATAACTGGATGCTAACTTATTGAGTAAAACATTCAACATTTCAAGGTTATCCTTTATGCTTCAATAGAAGATGCATCTAAATGTGTTTCAGCTAAGGCATGCCAATATAAATCATGATGATTATTTTTCAAATGTTAAGATTATTCTGTTTTGAAACAAATTGAATGTCCATTAAGAACAGATGGAGATGAAAATAATTATGACGTCATGCTGCTGATAACATGAGATTTGCAAAAGCGATTGATGGATTTGTGAAGTCATGACCACTGTTTATTTACACTCTGACTTCACCAGGTTTATGACAGTTGCTAAATGAAAGACTGTGCTGAGGGGATAATTACACATTACAGCACATGACTCATGAGTTGAAAGCGCTCGTGAGCTGGAGAAAGTGTGTGCAGAATGTTTCTGAATGACACAGGCCACAGCTGGAATACAGGAGAGTTTCTCACTTTTCACCAAAACGCTTTTCATTTGGTTGGTTGAATGTATCTTGTCATCTTTTTGTGTTTTCTTGTTAATCTCACTCACACTTTTTCATTTTTGCATTACTTACTAGGACCTAAAAGTAAAGATTTTATGGATGAAATCTACACTTTTTTTCTGTAGAGCCCCACCCCTTTTTCAATCAGTTCCCACCCCTCTCCCTACCCTCCGCCTCCTCAGGCCAACCGTCTCTTATGCCACACCCCCTTCACCCCACATGCTCTGATCCTGTCAGAATCTAACCAATACCTTCTTGTCAAGCCACGCCCCTTAGAATCACAGTCCCCGCCTTTTTCAATCAGCCCAACCCTCTTTCCTCAAGCTATTTTATAGTCTTTTCGTCATTATTGTCCTTAAATGAAAACGAAAATATGGAAATACAAAGAACAAGAGAAAAATGACAGCCAATCATTTTTTAATTGCTTTGAATAAAATGTATTTTATGTGCTTTAATTGGAGGGAGATTGTGCGGACTGATCGAGCTAATGGAGGGCTTTGACTAATGCAAATGTTGATGCAAATTACTTGGGAAATAAAATGAAACAGAAGTTTCATGTCTTGTCTAAATGTGATGGCAGCCTGGCAGGAGGAGATTATAACAGGCCAGCTTTGTTCTGCCAGTAAAACAGACAGACACGAGAAGACCAGGAGAGAGAGAGAGAGAGAGAGAGAGAGAATGGCTAAGAGAGTGAGTGTGAGAGAAAGACAGCTGTATTACAGTAATCTAAAACAGATTATGGAGCAGAGACAGAGAGGAAGCCAAACCCATCACAGTGCCCTCACTTCCTGTGCCTGTGTGTGTGTGTGTGTGTGTGTGTGTGTGTGTGTGTGTGTGTGTGTGTGTGTGTGTGTGTGTGTGTGTGCTCATTCTTATTCCTTATTCTAACTCAGTCTCTGGAATTACTGTTTACTTCCCAAGTCATAAGAGATTCAGGAGGGGGTATGTCACCCCAAAATCTAAATAATATATAGTAAAAAAAATAAGAAAATAATATATAAAAAATTAAACTATATATTTAAATTAAATTAAATATTATTACTTTAATATATAATATTTTACATGTTACAAAATATGTTTATTGTCAACTAAATGCTGTTTTTTCTCAACTTTCTGTTGATCAAAGAATCCTGGAAAATGTAATGTATCTTATACCATTTCCACAACAATATTTGGCAGTTTCCATTGTTTTCAACATTGATAATAATCAGAAATGTTTCTTGAGCAGTAAATTATCATATTAGAGTGATTTCTGAAGATCATGTGACACTGAAGACTGGAGGAACGATGCTGAAATCCGATGATGCACATCACAGAAATAAATTACATTTTACTCTATATTCACATAGTTATTTTAAGCTGTAAAATATATGTTAAGTAAAATAAAAAAGAATGTTACTGTTTTTACTGTATATTTGAGCAAAATCTCTCAAAATCATTATAAAATCTTACAGAACCTAACTTTTATTATATATAAATATGTACAGAATTATACACATACTTTTTAAATACTAGTATCATACTTAGTGTAATATTTTGTAATAGACACTGAACAATATTATATACTCAACACTTTTGTTTTTGCCATCATTTGTCATGAGCTGAACTCAAAGATCTAAGACTTTTTCTATGTACACAAAAGTCCTATTTCTCTCAAATATTGTTCACAAATCTGTGTTAGTGAGCACTTCTCCTCTGCTGAGATAATCCATCAAGATGCCCCACCCCTCCCCCCACCTCTCTCTCTCTCTTTCTGTCTCTCTCTCTCTTTCTCTCTGTCTCTTTCTCTCTGTCTCTCTCTCTCTCTCACTCTCTCTCTGTCTCTCTCTCTCTCTGTCTTTCTCTCTCTCTCTCTCTCTCTCTCTCACTCTCTCTCTGTCTATCTCTCTCTCTCTCTCTCTATCTCATCCTGTCTCCATGATGATGGCTCGCAGCTTCTCTGTTCATTTCAAGGTCATCCTGTGAGAGACGGACACATGTGTTCACGTGCTGGTTTGCTGTACAATAGGGAATCAATGTAGAGTATAAACATATATAGCTGTCTCATTGTAGTTTCTCTGTGTTTTAAGCTACTGAGAGCCATCATGGATTATTTGGGTAATTCAATTAAATTTACCATAACCATAAAACCTTGGAGTTATGATTGATGATCAGCTGACTTTCTCAGACCACATTGCTAAAACTGTCCGGTCCTGCAGATTTGCTTTATTCAACATTAAGAAGATTGGGTCCTTTCTTTCGGGAAATGCTTCACAACTCATTGTTCACCTTGAATGTTTTCATTGCAAGCCTTTCTTCCTGCCAGTTCAATCAAACCTGTACAATTAATCCAGAACGCGACAGCAAGATTAATTTTTAATGAGCCGAAAATAGGCTCTCAACAGTAGTGCTAGTTTTAAAAATGTAACATTTTAAAACATTATTATATTATATTTTCATGCATGAGTAGTTGATGCACAATGTGTCCATTTTATTAAATGAGCATCCAAAACATCTTATTGAAATGTATATGATTGTAAAAGTAAAGTGTTGTTTCTTCACCATTTTTAAACTTGTTTGCCTCATTTTAAATGGTCCTGTGGTGTGAAAAACGTATTTTCAAGAGCACAAATATCCCATGTCTTCTCTCCATTAATATTGACTCATAATAGCTGCTTAATAATTATGCAAGAATTAAAGAAATAATGCTGTGGATGGACTATAAGTTGTCACACTGCAGGACACGTCGACTCCCACGTGTACTTCTTTTCAACAGCACACAGTGACATTTACACACATACAGTTTTAAAAATGGCTAGAATTAAAAAAAAATAAGTTATGTAATAATATAAAAGTAAAAACAAAAACGGAACAGATGCAAATATAAAGTGAAACTGGCAGGCTGTTTTCATGACTGACATTGACTGACTGTCAAAGTGTGTGTGTGTGTGTGTGTGTGTGTTTGTGTGTGTGTGTGTGCGTGCGTGTGTGTGTGCGTGCTTGCGTGTGTGTGTGTGTGTGTGCCACCTGCTCCCCTGATATCAGAAGAGCGTTTGCAGAGATGGAAAAGCTTGCTTTGGTGGCGTCTCTTACCGAAATGACCTTAGTTTCCTAAATGGCCGCATGAGTGCATGCATACCTGCCATTTAGCACACACTTTTCATCCGGTGTGACTTTCAGAGCATTAATTACATGCCCAGACTATCTTTGTTTCGTGTAGCCATACATTTGTCTTTTCAGCATGAAGTCAGGTTCATACTGCAGATTATTCAGGTTGGGATCTGCCCTCATGCTGCTGTCTCTGTTAGTTTCCTGACTTGAATTTGCTTCTGTGAGCATGCAACAACATATTCATCTTTTAAATGTCTTTTCAGACCAATTAGTTTACTGATAACGGGTTTTTTAAAAGTTCTAAGAATTTTAAAGAAGTTTTAAGAGTTTTAAAAATATAGGGGTCACATGTTACTGTTTTCATCTTACTGCCAAAATTTGGATGTTATTTCTCTTTATTTACTGTTTATTTTCTATTTTTTCTTTCTTTTTTTCTTTTTTTGTTGTTGTTATTGCTATATCTCACAATCCAGCCCTTTTTTCAGACCTGAGAAATGTTTGTTATCTTGCAATTGCAAGTTTGCATCAAGTTTACATTCTGACTTCTGACTGCAAACAGTATGCTCTTGTCTAAAACTTAAGGGAAAAATATTTTGGATTGTGAGATATGAACTCAAGTCAGAATTGCGAGATGCAAACTCTGAATTCCGAAAAAAAAAAAAAAAAGGAAGATTTGTGAGATGACATTTTTCAATTACAAATGTTTTACTTGCAATAATAAGATGTAAACTCACAATTTGTGAGATGTAAACATTTTATTTTTTTATTCCGTGGCTGAAATAAGCTTTAATAGTAATTAATAATGCTTAATACGAAACTCTTTCCAGTGAACTCAAATGGTGTGTTGGGAGGGTAACAAATGAAAGATCTTATGACGTCGGACATGAACCTGAAGACACATCAACGTGCTAAAAGAAGCTCAAACAGGACAAATGAGAGCTGAATGAGATCACAAAACTAGAGCAGAAAGTGGAGCAAAAAGTAGAGCTATGCCACGACAAAGCCGAGCGCAGAATCCGCAGCTGACCGCTTCCACACTGCAGCAGCTTCACAGGAACGCTGACCATCAGCCTCGGAGACTAACACACATGCTTCTGTGTTTTTCCTTGTGTTTGACATATTTCCTAAATGAAATCCATTACTTCTTTCTGACTCATTTTAAGGTGCTGATTACAAAAATACTGTATTTTGCTCAAGCATGCAAAATATAATGAATGTTGTGGCATTTTTGCTTTTGATAAAGAAGTCTTACATGCTCTAAAAAAAAAAAAATTTTAAACTGACACAAACACATTTTTCCCTCTGAGCCAGATTATGTGTTCATTTCTTACATTTTCACATTTATGACATAATTTAGTGCTTATTTCAAGGTTATAATTATGACCAGTGACAGAAGAAATTGCAAACATGATCCAGATGTTTTCTGCAGCAACTGTGGCTTATTTAATATATCCAAAAATTTTATTAATATATTAATATTAATGTTATTAATAAATGTTATAATTATTAAGTTCTTGGACATTATACGGAATATTTAAACCTATTTCAACTCCTTTGCAAATTGTAAGTTAAATTATATATAAAAAATAATATTTTTTTTTATTTATTGAGATAGGAATGCATTTGTTGTTTTGATAAGTGCAGCTTTTATATATATTTTAAACAATAATGAATATTTTGAAAATTTTATATGTGTATAAAAATGACAAAAATCTTCCTAATTCTTGTTTTGTGAAGATGCAGGAATGGGTTATAGAGAAAGCTGTCATACTGTAGTATTAAATATAATAAAAGCATACATTTAAATAGTAAATACAATTAATTGGATTTATGCACCTGTCTGGAAAAAAGCTAAATTATTTTTGCACAAAATCAAATCGAAGCAAAGAAAAAGACATTGATATGTAACTGTTTGTGACAGTATAATGAGGCCATTTCTTGCTGCTTGGTAGAAACATCTTTTATTTTAAAATATAGCAGTGTGGGAATGTCATATATTAGAAAACGTATTATGAAATATTAAAATGCATTGAAAAACATGCAATATTATGCTTGCAGGGAATATGACTATGGTTTGAGTCAGTAACTGTAACGATCATTTTTACAGTATTGGTGTGTTAATTTGGCCGTGGAGGTTTTGTGCATTGATTATGTATCCAGCAAACTTAATTATATTATTTTCTTGTAAATGTTAATGAGAAATGCCTAATAGAATTATATCTGATTGAAGTACATTAGCACTCAGACACTGATCGAACTCATATGGTTTTGTGATCTTTAGAGTCTCTCCACAAGTGTTTTCAGTCTTTCTGTTCTCTAATCACTCTTGGGTTAATAGACCATAGATATGATGTGTTGTTTAATGGTCTGTTGCGATGTTTTGCAGTATTTTTGCTCTTTTCGCTCTGATTTCTTGGAAGAACCTCACTAATTACTGCATGAAGTCATTTATGAGAAATGCTCATCAAAGCACAGACTGTTTTCGTAACCCTTCATTTAGTTTATTTGATAGAGCTGGCATGCAATTACAGACTCATGTCAAAATATCCTATAGTGATCATTATTGTTTTGATATGTTTTAATTATGTAAATGCATTGATGACGTGCTCTATCGACCTAAACATAAAGCACAGAAACATTCTCCAGTCTTATGAAGTAGCTGTCTGTATTCTCCATCAGCCTTTAAACAGCTTGATATTTGCCTCTTTCATTTGTCAGAAGTCAGACGATGGCAATCTGAAGTCTGGCGTCCTAATTAAATTGTTTCATCTCAGTGACATTTCTGATCAAATGCCTGTCAAATGATGATTCATGTTTTGGTCAATTAAACAACCACATGATCCATGAATTGAATCAGTCGAGTAATAAATGTGTGGAGATATAAACTGATTGAGGAAGCACGGGTTTGAAATTGAATATGGTAAAGTCCAAAAGGGATTTTTGCTCAAATATATTTGTTAAAGGGAGTAAGTTAATACAAGATTGAGACAAACTTGTATCTGGGTCAACAATGTGATGTTTTGGAGCTGTTAATAAAAAAATAAAATAATAGTAATAATAAAATGCAACTCATTATGAACACATTTTTTTCTGCATTGCATTTGTTTTACTAAAAAAAAAAATATATATATATATATATATATATATATATATATATATATATATTTTATTATATTATATATTTTTTTTTTATTTATTTTGGTTGTAGCTAATTATGTTATGTAGTATAAAATTATTATAATTACTAGTTAAAAAAAGTATCAAATTCAATATGATTTTTTAAGTACTTAAATATTAAAGTTAATACTTTTATTCAGCAAGGATGCATTTAATTGATCATAAGCAATAATAATAATAAAACTTTCTATTTGTCTATTTATCACACTTTTCTTTCTCTTAGCATCAATGTTTCTTCTGGATCTACTGATTTGATCAATAAAATACACTGAAATGAAATCCATACAGACAGTGACTTAAATACATCTCATTTATGATGGACATAATAAAGACCTTGAAAAATATGTGTGAAGATTTTACAGGAGTATTTAAGAGGACTTTGTCTCTGCTTTATTTATTTATCTATTTATTTACTGTGTTCAGCAGGACACATATTTATTTTTTATTTTTGCATTGATCTAAAGTGGCAACCTTCTCATAAAAATGTTTGAGTTTGTTCAGAACGTCTGTCTTGGCTCAATAATTTGCAGATTGAGAGAAGGTGCGGTTGATATTGACAGGTGTGAGTATTTTGGACCGAGCGTCTGTCCTTCACTTAGAGGCGCATTGATCGACTCGGCCTTCAAAGTCTTAAACGAACAAGCTAATGAAACGTTGACCTTTAAAGGGAAAAGGTCAGGAAAACAGCGTGCCATCTAATGGTTAGACAGTCATTTAAACAGCTCAGAGATCTATTTCAACATACAAAAACACCTTCAGGTCATAAGTTGTTATATTTCTTGGTAAAAAAGTATAATGACTTTTAACTGGAAAACCATTTAAACGGCAGTAAGAATGTAAGCTTGAAATACTGATTTTGTGCTCTTTCTTTCAATTATTTATTCTTGATTATATGATTAAAGAAACAACATTTAGACTTCTGCCACAATAATGTAATTTCCTAGATTTTTTTTGTCTAAGAATCTTAATTTAGGAACTTTTCTTAGCAAATATTGATATGCATTTGATTGTGATTAATATAATTTGATAAAAAAAATAATAAACATGATTTGTTATTTATTGTTATTTATTTATTTATATATAACTAATTTAGTGATGTTGAATACTTTTATATACTTTTATATTAAAATGAATACTTTTATTCAGCAAGGATGCATTAAATTGATTGTTAGTGACATTAAATGCTTGTATGTTGTTCCAAATCAATTATATTTCAAGTAAATGCTGTTCTTTTGAACTTTCTACTCGTCAAAAAAAACTAAAATGTTTATCAGGTCTATGACAAAAATGTGAAGCATTTTCTAAATGTATAATAATCAGAAATGTTTCTGAAGGATCATGTGACACTGAAGACTGGAGTAAATTCAGTTTTGATAACAGGAATAAATGACATTTTATAATACATTCATAAAGAAAACAGACATTTTAAATTATAATAATATTTCACAATTTTATTGTTTTTACAGTATTTTTGATCAAATAAATCCAGCCTTGGTGAGCAGAAGACAAATTCAAAATCGTATAGATAATGTTATTGATGTATTATAATATGTAATAGTGACATGCATTTCAGTGATGTTTCAATGCTGATTACAGCCTCTCAGTAAATCTGCAGCATGTCTTTGTAGTCATTCAAACACACAACAGTGTGTCCAGTGTGTGCAAGCAGCATTACATTAACATGCTTTAATCTGCTGCAGGCTTTTTGGAAACAAATCCAGCCAAAGCTTTAAAAGCCCAGCCCTTTATTCACGCTCGCTCTCTCACCCATACAGTCGAAAAGTCTTCAAGGAAGCCTCAAATGCTTAATCTGACAGATTTATTACAGAGCGTGTTTACATATGTGCGTTTATTCCTGTATAAACCATCAATTATTCGCTAGGCCACATTCATGTTAAACTCACTTTCCACCAGACAGTAGGGATGTCAAATAACATCCTCGCGTCACGCAGAGAGACGTCAGCGTCAGAGAAACCCGCAGGCAGGAGGAGGAACATTAAGTGTTCACGGACACGTCTCCTTCCTGCAAACAGTGCGTGTTGAATGCAATGACAAAACACAAGCATTCATTTCTTTCAGCGTATGGTTTCTCTGATATATTCTCTTATTTATTCACACTTCTCACTTTGTATTCTAGGTTTGCTTTACGCTCTCCATGTTCTCCTAATTGAATCCAAGCTTAACTGAACAAAGCACAGATACCTGAAATCCTGGAGGCCCTGGACTGTGATAAAACATCGTATGATAAAACATATGATATGATATGATAAAACAAGAACAAAGGGAACAGAGAAAATGACTCGCTGCTCTTGACTAAATAACTTTTGTTGCTTTAATAAGGATTAACTATTTAATTTATAGTTTATGCAGTGCAGACTGCATACAACTTTGATAACTTTATTAAATTTCTGTATATTTCCTAACTGTTAAGACAGGAAGGGCAGGAGTAAACATGGCATTTATTATGGGTTTATGTTAGCATTGTTTTAAGTTTACTTAAATTAAAAACTGTTATATTTTTGAAGCCTAATAATAAATGTAAAAAATAAAAAAAAGTCAGTAGCTGTATTAATATCAGTAATACTGGCCTTCATTCATAAAAAGATGCCATTTAAACAAGTATTTAAAATATACTGTCTTTGTTGTTTCTACATTAATTTGATTAACTGTGAAATTATTACATAAAAAAATATATTAAAAACGTACAAAAACATTTATTTTTATTGCGATTAATTGCGATTAATCACAGAAAAAGTGTGTGATTAATCTAGTTAAAGTTTTTAATCGATTGACAGCACTAATATATATATATATATATATATATATATATATATATATATATATATATATATATATATATATATATATACACACACTTTTATTTAGCAGGGGTAAGATAAACTAATCAAAATGAGCAGTATAGACATTTATAACGTCTATTTTAAAATAAATTCAGTACTTTGTCGCTTTATATTAATCAAAGAATCCTAATAAAAATGCATTGTGGTTTCCACAAATAGAAATTACATTTTAAAATATATTTAAAATATTACAATTTTAATAAAAAAATAAAAAAAATAATAAAAATAACAGCCCTGGTGATCATTAGATTTCTTTTAAAAAGCTATTCAAATTAAATAAAATAAAAATAATAATTACAAATACTTTTCAACCCCAAACTTTTCAAAAGAGGTATAGTCAAATAAAATACAATATCAATAAATAATTAAATTATTTGTTTAATATATACTTGATTAACTGATATTATTTAATAAAGTTATTTATTTTATTAAGTACAAGGTTATCTTTTAGAGTTAATAGATTTTTTTCCAGAAAGACTATTAAAGCAATTAGTGTTTTTATAATGTGTGCTGATGAATTATATATAATGAAGCAGAAACATTTATAACAGTGGAGTCAGTATAGATTTATTGTTGTTCAATATTAAAGGTGCTGTAAGAGACATTATGAATTTCTCTTTCCCACTAATTAAGACCCCGCCCACTCTCTCTCCAAGCCCCGCCCTCCACACTCACTTCTAAATGACTGACAGCTGAAGAGCATCTCAAAGTCTTCTGATTGGCTAAACATCCTGTGGTCAGATTGTGTCACAGATTTGATTCCTCACGACAAGTAGAGACAAGTATGTGTGTTACTCCAGAAGAACATGGCTTACAGCATCTTTAATATGTCAAAGGGACACATATGCTTGACATGCTAAGAACTCTCTGATTGCTGCGTAATTCCAAGATGAGTATTCCCTCATTATTCTGTAGCATTTGTATGTAAAATGTCTGCTTTTATTATCCCTTGGCCTGCCAGCACCTCTGCATCTCTCAGTGTTTTCATGGCTCCTGAAGCAAACTCAATTTATGTGCTAATTAGCCTGGACAACTTCAATTAAAACATTAATTTGGGGCCATTTCCACTGCGAGCGCAAACAGCAGACTGAACACGACGATCACATTCAGATCTCAAAGCGTCTTGTAACGGTGCATCAGTATGATCGATATCAGATATTTCAGATCGTGTATACCTATTTTGCAAGCATAAGAGATATAAGAGATGTATTCCTGTAGCAATTATCACAACACTGTTGTGCTGAAAGCATAGAGAAATTGGAAGATTTCAGAATGAATCAGTTTAACGTCATGTTTCTGAACATTACAGTTCACAGAGAACATCAGCTTCTTGTTTTGTGTTCGAAAGCATATCTTTACATGCATTCTTTCTTATATATTTCTATATTTACACCTGCTATAGTTCAGAGTTTTTGACCTAATAGTACCAGCAACTAGGATGTTCTTTATTTATAATCACGGGAACATGGTTTTAAAAGATGCTAATACACTTTTTCCATTACGATCATTAGCATACAAGCCTCGGAGTGTTTTTGCTGTGTTGTTGCCCTTCAAACAGACCTTTAGCTGATAAACGTATCATTGATAAATATGCATGTTGTGATGGAGGTTGAACAGGAGCTGTGTTGTGTGAGAGATGATTGTACACAGATGTTTACAAGCTTAAATTGCTATTTGCTTTTTCAGTTTGATGAATATGTATGAGTTCACCCTTTTCTGCCATCGTTGCAAGGCCTCTGTTATAGCCAAAGCTTGACTGATTGGAAAACGTGTTTCAAATTTGTGAGGCAAATCTGTCCGAAAGTAATAAATACAACATTTGTATAACCCTGAATCCCCTATCTAGTTTTCTAAACTTTTTGGACACATGTTTACCCATAGTTCATCCAAAAATGACATTATGCTGAAAATGTGCTCATCCTCAGGCCATGCAAGATGTAGATGAGTTTGTTTCTTCATCAGATTTGGAGAAATGTGGCAGTTCATCACTTCTTCACCAGTGGATGCTCTGCAGTGAATGGGTGCCGTCAGAATGAGAGTCCAAACAGCTGATAAAAACATCACAACATCCCCAAACCACTCCAGTACATTAATATAAATATCTCAAAACTTTTTAACGTCATTTTTAACGTCAAACTGTTGCTTCTGGCTAAAATGTGAGTCCTCTATCAATTATAAAACTTTTTTATTCAGTGAAAAAGTGGTCTGGTCTGAATCAGGAGAGAAATATGCACAGATCAAGCCCTGTTTACAAGCCAAAACTGTTCTTAATGGCTCTAAACAAATATATGGGTGGATTTTGATGTTTACTGTGGGAAGATGTATTATGGATTATGGACTCATTTTTTAGCCAGAAGTGATGTTTTAAAGTTATAACACCTTATTGGTTCTTACAAACATGCAGCTTTTAGCTTCACAAGATGTTAACTGATGGACTAGAATTGTGTGTATTTATCAGCTGTCTCATTCTGACGGCACCCATTCACTGAAGAACATCCGTTGGTGAGCAAATGATGGAATGGTTTTTCTCCAAATCTGTTCTGATGATGAAACAAACTCATCTACATCTTGGATGGCCTGAGGGTGAGTGAATTCTCAGCAAATCTTCATCTTTGGATGAACTATTACTTTAACCTGCAGTGAGTTCAGTGCTGTCGTGTGTTTGACGTCTGTCGAACCGGAGGGAGTGAATTCATTTGACTAAAGCTTCCTCTGCTGTGATGTGTATGTGTCTACACCGTGCCAGTTTAGAGGGCGTGGATGTTACAAATACAGCATGTTAAGCCTTATTAAATCATGCCCCGCCAACACACACACACACACACACACACACACACATGCAAACAAGCAAATAAACCAGTCAATACACTGTCAGGCCAAACACTCAATTTGAATATAAAATTCATCTAATGCATGGTCACAGGTGCATGTATACCAGCTCCCTGAATGTGCATTATCCAATTTTGAACAGAGTTTGAACTATATGTTTTATAATGTTTTGAGCTCAAGTGTCAGACTTCATTTGTTGTGAATTATCAGATCTTTCAGTTAAAAGAGAATGCAATTAATGAAACCCTTATTAATTCACTGGATTAAACAAAAATAGACTTTCAGGACATGATTATTATTTTATTCTTCAAAAATAGCTGTATTATACAACCCAGACTCATTGGAAATTGCAAAATTTCTGCAAAATATTACATTGTTTTTTTTTGTATGCTTTGCAACACTTTCAAAGTGAAAGTCAAAGGCTCTAAATGCTTGTTCAGTTTTATCCAGAACAGATGAGGATGAATCTAGCAAGGTTTTATCAGGTTGTTGTACATATTGTTGCAGTTCGGGAATAAAATGTTCAGTGAATGACGCTAAAAGTTAATGTTCTTGTCGAGGTAGTGGTTTGACCAATATCTTGTATCACAATATGGGTAAATTAATATCATGGAAATGGCTCATACTTTATCAAAATATCAATTTGAGCTAGAAATTTAGTGAAAAAAAAATGGTTTATGTATTACCAGAGGTGGGTAGAGTACCCAAAAACTGTACTCAAGTAAAAGTAAAAGTACTTCTAGAAATATTTACTCAAGTAAAAGTAAAAGTACTAGTCTTGAATAGTTACTTGAGTAAGAGTAAAAGAGTATCGGATAAAAAATCTACTCAAGTAGTTAGTTACTAGTTACTTTGGGTCATATATACTGAGCCTATTTTTATTTAGATAGATAAAATGTATGTAATGTATGTGTGCGTGTATAAATGTATATATTTCATCAGCCTTTACTCCAATTTATGTAATTTATTATAAAACCCTGTCTGTTTACTTAAGTAACAGATATAGGTGTCATGTCATAACATATTTTTAATACGACTGACTTTATATTAAATGTGAATTTAACATTGAAAGTTAATGTGATATAAATATTGCTACTAATCTTTCATTGTTCAGAAAGAGAGCAAATAACATTTACATTATTAAAGATCATTTTCACTGACAGTCTAGATTTCAATCACTCTCAGAAACTCCCATTAAAATCACTGAAACTGTTAACACTGTGAAATCAATATCTTAATTAAAGATTCGTACACACATCTGCACTTAGTTGTTCCTGCGAGAGAATTCGCCAGAAAGAGGTATTCAGTCAGTGAGCGAGTGAAGGAAGCACCGGCATTTTAGCGATGACTCATCTGAACGCCTCTGATAGGCCAATGCTTTAATAAGCTCAAAAGAATCATGTGTGATTGGTTATAATGCGCAGCGCTGTATAAACGCATCTATCTCTGGCTCAGCGCCAGCGAGCGATCACAGATCTGAATTTAGCAGCTGATAATATGACTCGGTGAACGTACTTGCACCAGTGTGATTGTATTAAAATTAATAAAATCTTAATCGGCTATTTTTTGTCTTTTGGAAGCTGCATTCAACTTGACTCCCCTCTGTTATAAGCCACACACGTACAACAAACTAATGTCACAGTGGTATCGTGTACTGTAATCGAATGTAGCCCCAGTTATTACCTGTTAAACAGTAGACAGCACACGCGGTGTTCATCTAATAAGGATCTCCATCGCTAGCAAATAATAACCTTTGCAGATTTCAATTCAGTGCAGTTCCAGCCACGTTTTCAGCGCTCTTTCTGTTCTTAAACGTTACAACTCCGAGTGAACCACTTCAGACGCTCAGCGCGTGCGGCAGGGAACTGAACGACTCATTCAAACTGATTCATGAACCAATTCACTCGTTTGCCAATTGGTTTGATCAAGCCTTTGAACAGAATTGACTCAAAAGAATGAATCATTCGCGAATGGGCATCGCTCATTGCCCAGAGAAAAGTAGACGGCGCGTTTGGAATAAACTGAAGCATTTATAACATTTATTGCATTAAGATAAAGTAACGAGAGGAGCGTCGCCCACAGTAACGAAGTAAAAGTACAGATTTTTCCCCAAAAATTTACTCAAGTAAGAGTATAAAGTACCCATCTTTAAATATACTCCGAAAAGTATTCGTTACCCCAAAAAATTACTCAAGTAAATGTAACGAAGTAAATGTAACTCGTTACTACCCACCTCTGTGTATTACATTCCATGTGCTAATGCCTATTTTCAGATAAGTTAATGAAATACTTTTATTGGGATCATTTTGACCAAAAGATCAGATTATTCATACCAAATAAATGCTAATTTTCCAACCGTGAAACTAATATTATAACAGATAATGTGAGTTTCTTCTTTCACTTATTACAAATGTAAAGCAGCCCATTGAACACAGTATGAACTGAGTATGATTCACAACCGGTTGACACATTTCTACACACTTCATACAGCCCAACCAGCTCTAATACAGAGAGCTTTATAATGGAGTGTGTTTTTGTTGAGTGCGTGTGAGTCTCAAAAGCTTCGGCTGAAGCTACTTTCGGTTCACATCTGTCATAATGGTGCTCCCTCAATCCCTACAGCCGGGACACAGTCCAGAGACCTGCGGCCAAACACACACACACACACACACACGAGAGCACACTCCTCTTTATCCACTTTAAAAGCAGGAGTGTGTGTGTCCCGATGGAGTATAAAGCTGCTGTGTGTGTGTGTGAATCTCAGAGGGATGTGGCTTTGTTTGTCCCCTTTGACCTGGCAGTAATTCTACAGTACAAAACACTCTTTTAGCCCCCTGGATGGTACATAAATACACTTGGCTAAAGTACTAGCTAATGTCATTCTAGAAGATGCTTGTGAGAGCTAAAATAAAGAGAGAATGATGTTTGGTGTATTTAACAATTGCAACTAACTGTTGTTGATTTTTGCATCAGATTATTGTTTGAGTTCATGTCATGCACTGGGATTAGTGCAGAATAACAAGAGACCAAATTGATAAATCTCATAAGAACAAGTTAAATTTCACCCCAACTTCAAAAGAAAAGCAAGTTTGCTTACTGTAAATTGAATCTCCTGACAAAACAATCATCATGCACTGTTCAGTTTTGCGATTTGGGGCTGTTTTGCTATTTTGTGACATTTCTAAAAACGAACCTAAAATTAAAAGGAAAACAAAAAATAAAAGCTAATTACTGCTGATAATTATAAAGATTTTGCAGTTTAGTTTCATTAAATGTTCTAATCCCTAAACCTTTAGATCCGGATGTTTAGTGTGATTGTTCTGCACAGTTTCTGCTACTGACTCTCCATTCCTTTATCTAAATTTTCCAATCAGTATTGAAGAATTAAAGTCAAGTCAAGTCACATTTATTTATATAGCGCTTTAAACAAAATACATTGCGTCAAAGCAACTGAACAACATTCATTAGGAAAACAGTGTGTCAATAATGCAAAATGATAGCTAAAGGCAGTTCATCATTGAATTCAGTTATGTCATCTCTGTTCAGTTAAATAGTGTCTGTGGCTGTGCATTTATTTGCAATCAAGTCAACGATATCGCTGTAGATGAAGTGAAATTAAACAACCAGCGTGAGCAATAAAGGCATTAAAACAGATCTGTGTCTGCACTCGTGTAACTGCTGGGAAACCTCATCTCATTACCTTTGCATCAAACAGGAAACAGATGTTGAACACAGACAGAGATGAAGGAGATTCTGCTGATTGTGATTCTTTTTTATATGTAATACACAATTCCTTTTTGCTTCCTTTTGTTTTAGGTGTGGGGACTAATTAACCTTATAGTACACTATCATGATACACTGAAAACATTATAAGTGCCATATAAAATACAAAATAAATCTAATATTATTAGATCTTCCAACTCATTGGCTGTAAATCACATTCCCTTACCTGACCTGAAGACCACACTCGACCCAAACCCTCAATAAACAATCATCTTTTTATTTCCTCTCCAAGCAAGAACAGTTACTGAAATACTAAAATGACAAATATAGAGAAAATCACATATTCATAATTCAATCGTTTTACTGTATTTTACATTAAACATTTAGAATCTACCTGGACATACTAAAAAAATAAATAACTTTTTAAGCTGTTTGAAATATGTTTTATAAGAAATTACTATTTCAGTCTGCTTCAAAAATGTCACGTTTAATTCAATGTGTTCACCGCGGTTTCTTTGTAATTATTTGTGAGATTCACTAGCAATTTTAAATAGTGAAAAAAAAATTCTACACCAATTGTTGGTGCATCTTCTTGGCTGAAATTATGGATATAAATGCTTATGTTTCATCACTAACATCACATCATTATACCGTGTGCATTGAGGCTGTGCTACTGTAAGCATGATTTGTGTGAGTACAGTGCTGACAGACTGTTGGCTGCGGCTGACCTTCAGCTCTCGGTGTCTGAGAGAGTCAGTCGCAGCGCATCACATCAGTGGAGCCCACAGAGACCCCGACTGCACATCCCAACACCATTAACTCAGACCTGCCCTGAGTGAGCCGTCAGTCAGTCAGTGCTTCACCTTTATTACAGCCGCAGCCAGGAGACCAACACACCACACACACTTCACAGACAGGCCAGCTCATATGCCAGGTGTACCATTATTCATCAATGAGCACATGCTTTTTTTATATTATTAGCCTATAGTAGTTATTCAGCATTTCATATCTATCTCTCCATGCAGAATATTTTCAATTTACAGGATTTGAGAGGCCTTATATAGAAGACCGAATTTGACACATGCTAAACGATTCATCTGTTATAATTTAATTAATTAATAAGTTAATTAATTCCATGGAGAATATTACAGAGACTTGAGAATGGACTTGGATCAGTAAGAAACCACCTAGCAACCGCAGAGCAATACCCTAGCAACAGTCTGCAGCACTGTAGTATTGGTCATTTGTATATAAGCAAACAACTTAGATTATGTTATGTGTTTTTTTTTTTTTGTATTGCTGGACTGTGTTTGTGTGTAAATACAGTATATATATAGGCTATATATATATATATATATATATATATATATATATATATATACATACTGTACACACACAATGCGATGGTAAAATGTGACAACCATATTGTGAAATATATTTTGTATATGCAGAGAAAAACATTTACAAATAAAAAGTGTAATAAAAAAACAATAAGATTCAAATAAATATGAATGAGATTAATAATTTTTTTTTACAAATTGGCTCTTTATACATAAAAATACACTTTATAGCTGCCTTTTCAGTTTTATGATGGGGGTCCCTCACGCTGTTTTTGGTGATCTGTGTTGAAAACCAGAGTTTAATATGTCAATTTTACTGTTTTAAGCTTTAGTGAAATACTTTTTTTAATAGATTAATTTGTTATTAATAATCTGATATCCATGGTTATTAAACCATTTTTAAACAAAATGTTATTTGAAATAAAGTAAACGTTAACTGAAACAAACTGTTCCAGAGCAACATTTCTCATTTTAGTTTTACTTGTTTTCATCTGCCTAAAAAAACAAAAAAATAAAATAAACGTTAATCAAAACTATTTAGATATATTTAAAAAGTCAAAAACACAAGGAAATCACTAAAACTTTCCAGAACATTAAAATTTAACAGAAAAAAAACATTAAAACATTTAATATATATCAATATATCAATCTATATTAGCATCTCTGAGTTTTTTTTATATAACACTGCTGAAATCAATCACATTAAATGAAGCACTGTATTATCCAATTATTTTTTACCTTCAGTTACTGTAAAATAAAACTCATACTGTGATAGATTTCTACTATGGAGGATAAAAGCCCAGAGCTGAAGTGAATGTTCCAGCATGGATGGAGACGGATCATTTTCTCCTTGTGTTTTGTCATGGGCTCATTCAGCGAGTTGTAGAAATAACAGCATTATCCTCAGCTCACGCCTCTCAACAACTGATCCGAGTTATTGTACAGTAATGTCTGTTTGCTGTAGTAAGATGACTAATGGAGAGACTGTGTTGCTCAGATTTTACTCTATCAAACTATAATAGCAGTGAGGCGAAGCAGCTGTATGTTTCATTCCTTGTGACAGTGGCTTTAAGGGTCTAACATGTTGAATTCTCTCCTGTCTCTTTCTTTGTGTGTTTGATGGACCGTCCTCACTGAGAAGCACCATCCATCTCTACGGTTATCAGTGCGTCAGACGGGCTGCTGCTCTGTCATGCTAATATAACAGTCCTGTCTGCAGCTGCATTTATGAATTTATGCATCAATTTATGCATAACTGGATACAAGAGAGATGCAGCCTCACTTTGAAACATTGAATTTTATTTCTGCACTTTTGACTGATTGATTGACTGACTGAGGGATTGATGTAATTATGCCTTTATTTATGCATTATTTCAAGCATTTATTTGTTTGTATATTTATGTATTTATGTATGCATTATTTTATAGATGTTTTTTTAATGCCCTCCTATTGGAGAAAATGCCCCTGTAATATGCATGTACACAGTTATGATTTTTTTACATGCACGACAGACTCAAATGAGAAGAACTAATGAGACTCAAAAATTTGACCTAAAGACAATAAAAATTTATTGTGGTATCAACCACTGTTGATACTTTTGTTGTTATTGCATAAACACATCTAATTTGATGAAATGCATTTGAATATACATACATACATATATATATTGTTGCAGTTGCAGATCATGTCTGGAGAAACTAGGGTCAGAAGACACTTCAACTCAATGCAGACCTATAATTTATGACTGCTTAATTTTGCTCTGTGTTGTGTCTGTCAGTCAGCATGTCACATGCCATTTCTGTGGCTTAACTGGTAGATCATGGTACTAGAAACCCAAAGTCATGGTCCTGGGTTTGATTCTCAGAGGATGTACGTATTGATACAATGTAATGCTTGAACAGGGGTCACGCTGAATAAAAGCGTATGCCACGTGCACAAATGTAAATGTCACGCTGGCACTGCTTCCATTCTCATCAAGCGTGTGAGTCAGCTGTCAGCATGTGTAGGTTAAACTCCAGCAGCAGTTGTAAGTAAGTAAGTAAAAATGTATTTGTATAGCACATTTCACAGATAAAAATCACAAAGTGCTTCACAACAATAGGTAGAATACACAACACTTATAAATACATTACAGCACATAATCAAAATAAACAGAAGTACACATAAGGCCACCCTACAGTCTAGTTAAAAGCCTCTTTAAAAAGAAGAGTTTTCAACTGGGTTTTAACATTTTCCACACAATCCAAGCAGCGTATGGAAGGAGGCAAAGCGTTCCACAACCGAGATGCCACATCTTGAAACGAACGGCCCCCTCTAGTTTTAAAATGTGTAAGGGGGGCAACTAAAAATCTCTGGCCTGTTGATCTCAGACTACGTGAGGACGTACGCAGCTGTATCAGGTCCGAGATGTATGGGAGCGCCTGGCCTTGTAAGGCTCTAAAAGTTAGAACCAAAATTTTAAAGTGCATTCTTAATTTCACTGGTAGTCAATGAAGAGAAGCTAAAATAGGAGTAATATGTGCCCTTTTACTCGTGTGGGTTAAAAGCCTAGCAGCAGAATATTGGACAGTCTGGAGACGACAAAGATCCTTCTTATTAAGGCAAATAAAAAGACTGTTACAATAGTCTAAACGAGATGAAATAAAAGCATGAATGATCATCTCCAACTCGGCCTTTGACACCAAGGCTCTTTAGTTGGATGTGGATTGGCTGGCAGCAGGAGCGGACATGTGGTCTGCTCTCTCCAGAGCTCAGTCTTTAAACCCATTGTGAAGAGCACAAGCTGCAGCTCATCACCATGATTGCTCAACACTCTCAAGCATGCATCGCTCATTAATCTCAATAAATGAGCTGGCATCGTTGTCTTTGATGTGTTTGTACCGTATTAGTAGATGGATCTGGTCAGTAACTGGTCTAAATCTGATGTTGAATTTAGCAGAAATATATCAGATTTTAAAACAGCATTTGAAAGTGACATTTGAAAAAAAAAAAAGGAATGTCATATGTCAATTTTGTGCATGCATCAAGATTTGATAGCTTGTCTATTCCATGGAATATAGAAAACTAAAAAGGTAATCTCACAATACAATTTTTTTTTGTCAGAATTGCAAGATGTTGCAAGATGTAAAGTGAGAGTTGTGAGATGTAAAATTAAAATTGCAAATTTGTTAGTTCGACCAAAAATGAAAATTCGTCACATGAAAGAAGAAAGTCACATGCACCTAGGATGCTTTGAGGCTGAGAAAAACATGGACACATTTTCATTTTTGGGTGAACTAACCATTTAAAGTCAAAATTGCAAGATATTTGAAAATGTAAAATCAGAATTGCAAGATATAAAGTCGCAAATACCTCTTAATGGTTTTTTATTTTATTTTATTTTTTTGCTTTTTTTTTGTCCAGCGTAAATCAAGCAATATGTGATGTTTTAGCCATTTGGAGTAGATAAAGTGATTAGCCTAAATGCTTTTTACTGATTTCTACTTTAGTCATTTTTTTACTCAGTTCACTGATGGCAGCATTTGAGGATACATCCCTCACTATTGTAGAAAAACCCTGGAGACTTGATGCAGAAGTAAAGAGCTCACAATAAAGACCAGAGGAGTGCAGAATGATGCATTGCCTGTGCTCGCAGACAGACATATGAAGAAAGAGGATGTCGAAAGCAGAAGGGGAAGCTCATTTTGATTTCAAATTTATAAAACCCATGGAGTCCATCATCCATAATAGCACTCCTTTCAGAGGAAAAAGTCCATCCTACATTGTCATTGTCACATCAAAATCCATACACATATTTGTTTAGAACTGTTTTGGCCTTTTGCACCTGTAAATGGTGCTTGATCTGTGCGGATATGTCTCCTTGTGGATTATTGTGATCACATTTTAAGTATGAATAATTTTGGTATAAAGAGGGCATCACATTGCTTTTTAACTAAACTAAACTAAACTAAACCTTAAGCTATAGTAAGTCTTTTCTTCCAGCATTCCCTCACAACTCCTAATAGTTCTGGGAACAGTGCACCGAACGGCTGGTTGCTGCTCTCTTTGGTAAAGTAGGGCATGTGAGAGGCTGGGGATGAACAGGATTAATGCACTAATTCCATTCATGCACTATTCAATACGGCAGAGGTGCTTTCATCAGTAATCTGCTGAGCAGAGCGGAGGCCCAAAACTCCCTCACATTACGCCGTATCATCACAATCCATCAGTTCATGCTCACGGACGCTGATAGGAGACACTTCTCACAGCTCTTCTGGGCTGAAGATGTTGTGGCTCTTTATGTGGCTTCCTGTGGGTCTTAGACACACCCGAGATCCTCAAGAGGACGTTCAGCGGTGTGTTAGACCATGAAATGGCTTTTATCCCTTTAATGTTACCCTGGGTCCCATTTAGTAATAACTGTGTACAAGAACAGGAAGTGCTGGGAAAGATACTTTTGCATTGCAATATTGCCTTACTCTCTTTAAAAAAAGTAACTACTTAGTTGCTTTTTATAGAAAGTAATCTGTTACGTTACCTGTGTATTACTTTTTCTCATCTGGCCTGGACTGGTTGGTTTGCTTTTAATATAAAAAGTTCTATTTTTGGCAAATATAAAAGCCCTTTCAGACCAAAAGTGAAATGAATCGGGGTCAAGGAAATGTAAATTGATGTTTTTAAACAAACCTTTCAGCTGTGCTGCTTTTCTTGATTGCATGAAGAATATGACACAGGAGAAGAAAGTTCAACACACACACACACACACACACACAAAGAGAGAGAAAGAAAGAGAAATGCCATTTTTATCTAAAGTCATTTTTGGATAATTCATATGGTTGAATTGGATCATCAAAAGTCAGCAGCATAGACATTGATTAATAAAATGGGATTAATTACATTAATTATATTTGTGCTTTTTAACATATTTATTATTGCAGGTTTGCTTCATATTCTGAGTTTGCGTTTCACTGATTTTGTTCATGTTGAAGGAAACTTGCATGCACATTTTTTGAATGAAACCACAAACAAAGAAAATTCTTAATTTAGTCATTTAGTCGTTTTCCTTTTGAAAGATCTAAAATCCTTGCATTTTAGATGGCAATATTAATACTTTATATATTATATTCTGAATATAAATGAATTTAAGTGCAAACAAATTTTAAAACAAGTGAAAATGTTATTATAATATTAAAATACTGTAGAGACAGAAAACAAATCATAATATCTTATGCATTGTTTCTTTTCAGACAAATGTATCTTGTTTATAGGAATTTTGCACTTTGACTGGAAAACGAGTAAAATAGTCGTTTTGAAGAAAATGTGAGAGCTTGATATGGCAAATGTGGTTGCTAGGCAGCGGCTAGGGTGTTCTGGGTGGTTGCTAGGGTGTGATTTTTAATTTTTCCAGTTGATTGTTTGGTTAATATTTACCTTATGCTCAGTATATGTTTACTTTATTTCCACTTTTTGCACGTCTTTGTTTGTTACGGATAAATATGCAACGCTAATCTCACACAGCTATACTGGAGCATGGTTTGCTGACAGACAAATTTCACATGCAATGGATAAAACAACTATGAATGTGTCATTATGAAAGCCTTGTGATCAGCTCTGCATTGTGCAGTCGTGCTGTATATAGATCTGGTTGTTGAGTCACGCAGCAGGAAGCTGCCACTGATCCTGGGCTTTATTCTGCTTAGTCACTTCTGCTGTTAAACATGACAGACTAACATCCTTCCTCCTGATGCCATGTGACCTCTCTTTCTCTGCCCACGATCCTCTCCAGCATTACTGATTTACGAGATCATAAGCACTGCTGAAGGGAACCCAGCGACTCACAACTACAGGCAGTTTGGCTGATTAAGAGTTGGAAGAGACGGATGGAAGTCAGCCAAAAACAACAGCACCACTATTGAATGAAATATTGACACTGCTTCTGAGAAGCACTGATCTTTGTTTGATGACTACGGTACTCTGTTTAAAGTGCTAAACTGGTCTTTGAAATTAAAACAATTAATATAAATTAATTTTTGACTACTTTCATCCAGGGTGGTGGAAATATTTGGATATTTATACATCATTTACAATCCACGCTAGCCTTAAAGATCCACCCAGAAAAATAAAAATAATTTATTTCGATCTTGACCTTTTCTTTTTTATTGTTTTTTTTTTTATATTATTATTATTATTATTATTATTATTATTATTATGGGCTACTTACATGTAGTCCATATGACTCTATGCACTTTCATTATATGGAAAACAAACCTTTTTTTATTATTATTTAGAATTCCTTTCACTTGAAGCAAAAATACATATTAAGACTTTTTTTCACAGATTTTGTCTTGAATATACATTTTGTTAACCCAAAAAACATTCACCCATATTGTTGTACAGTTTGTTCCCCCAAAAATTATCCTCTATATCCTTGGCAGTGAATAGGTGCCGTCAGAATGAGAGTCCAAACAGCTGATAAAAAAACGATCTACAAATAATCGAATAATCTTCCGAATGGTTTTGTTTCTTACAAACATGCAGCTTTTGTCTTCTCTAGAAATTAACTGATGGACTGGAGTGCTGTGGATTATTGTGATGTTTTTATCAGCTGTTTGGACTCTCATTCTGACGGCACCCATTCACTGCAGAGCATCCATTGATCATTGATCAATTGTGTTTAGCAGAAGAAACTAAGTCATATGGATATGCATGAGTAAATTATGAGGAAAATGTAATTTTTATGTGCTATTTCTGAACTGTTATGTTAAAAGCGAGCAGTCAGATATGCAGGTGCTGCATTTCATTTTTCATTTTTCATTTTTTTTTTCATTTTTTCAGCATTCATTTTTTTTTTATTCTGTTTTAGTTTTTGTTGTAGATCAAGTCAGATAAGGAATGTTGCTTGGCAACTAATTAAAAAAAACATATTTATTTAGTTAGTTTTAGTTAACTATTTTAGCCAATGGTTCGCTGGAACTGATAATTTTCTAAACAGGTTTTTGGTTTTGTTTTTCACTAAAATATCTCAACATTCTTTACATTCAATCGAGAAGCAAAATTACATGAGCTATAATGTCTTGTTTTCTGGGAAAAAAAATGTTTTTTAACTATATATATTTTTATATATTTTTTAGACTTAATTCCTTGTAATTCCATTGCATTGTACACAACTAAACTGAGACAATAATCAAACACACAATCTCTGTTGCTGATGTAGCGCTGAGAATGATTTTGACAAAGTTTGCATATGAACCAGATCAGTCTATTTTAAATAAAAAGTAAAAAGCAATTTTAAGTTATGTATTTAATTTTTATTTTATTTTATTTTTTGACAGTTAAATATGTTTAAAATTTTATTCATTTCTAGTAAATGTCCTTTTATCTGCATGTGGCCCTTCCTGGAAAACTAAAGTTGATCTAATGTGACAGTAAATACATTTATAATGTTTCACTAGATTTCTATTTCAAATAAATGCTGCTCTTTTAAACTTCAAAGAATCCTGAAAAATAAAACATCTCCAAAATCTTGAATGCTAGTGTAGCTTCCCAACACTGCTAATAATAGAAATAATAATTCAGTTTTTGCTCATGCATATTAAGATTCAGTGTTTATACAGTCATGTTGTTGGATAATCGCTGTGTGGTGAATATGAAATTGCTATTTAATGATAATTGTTAATGATTCAGGCAGACTGTGGTTTGTGCTGATTTAACCACCCAGTCGCACTCTTGACAGGAACCGCTATAATTGTCATAAATTTGTCTCTGTGCACCTTATGGCATCAACCGGGCTATGATAATTGAAAATAGCTGTGACCGTGCTGCTGGTTTCAATTATAATTTGGAAGCAGTAATTGTCTTTATTAGCTAGAAAGTCTTCAAGTGAGTTTGTGCCACGAGAAGATGCTGAGAAGAACAAAGACTCTTGGGATACTGGATAAATGGGATTGACCGCGAGGGAAGGATGACCCATATCTCTTCTGCCATCCACGTATGCAGTCGCCCTTAAACAGCATTAAATCAGCTCAGATGCAGCAGGACGATAGCAGGGAAGCCCGGCAGCACGCACTGTGATCTCTGTAGGGCCTGGAAATCAGCGCTCGGTTTATATCTCAGCGGTCTGAGCTCACAGCTGCTTACAGTACAGTCTATATGAAGTATGCTGCAGGACACTGTCAGTTCATGCAGTTATTAGTCAGTGTCTTCATCACTGGTAGTTTTGTGTTGTTAGTGTTAGACTCGTTTAGTGAGGCTCAATGTCATGTGATTCCTGCATCATTTAAAGCCTAAAAAAAACTTCTGAAAAATCCTTTAAAATAATAATAGTATTTATTATTATTATAGTCATATAAAATATATGTTATCACTATACTACTAATAATAATAATTAGTATTATACTGATGTATAGTAACAAAATTGTGTCCAAATTATGCTGCCCTACAAACAACAGACCTACAACAAACAACAAATCTGTTTTCCTTATTACATTTTAAAAACACAATCATTATTTTATATGTTTATTTTGTATTATTTCCAGAAAATTTGCAATCAGATGTTTTTTCTTTTTATTTTTTTTTACATGCAGCCATGCGTTCTCATAAACCAGTTTAATAAGATATCTATGAATAATTCATTCATAGTGTGGCATGCATGACACATCAACTTCTGATTCAGCCAGCAGTGTGAGTCTGGGTAGGGACTAGCTGGTTAAAAACATTTATTATTATTATTATTGCATTACTTTAGATTTTTTATTATTATTTTTTTATGCATGTGGTCCAGAAACATTAACAACTGTTCTGGTCCATGTAGGTTTGAATCCAGGTTGTGTTTTCTGATCAAAAAAGCTGAAAGAAATTCTAAAATAAATCAGTAGACTGTAATATGGATGAGTGCAAAGCTTACTGAAGGCTCTTCTGGAGGGACAGATGTTTATCCATCTGACTTTGAATTTAGAAAAGAGCCATCTGATTTGGAATTAGAAATGATGAATAGTCGTATATGCTATTAAAAATAGTTTTACATTAATACTAGCTTCACATTAATAGTCTCTGTCAGTATGCTGATTCATTCTCCTCTGGTTTTGTCTTCCAGCTTAACCTGGAGTCAGTCTGCTCTGGGCTTGTAGTGATCACATATAATCCCTTTAGAGACAGCAGAAGAGAGCAAACAACAACATTTCAGCTCTTCATTTCATCTCTCTCTCATCCGTTTGCTTTTTTTCTTAAATGCAAGAGCCACTATTAATCTAAACCTGCCTGTCTGCAATATTCTCAATCTTCTGTGATAGACTGACATGCATTCTAAATGAGATTACAGTAGAATCTCCTCAGAGTAAACCGATATTTTCCTCTTTTGTGTTCAGAATGCTGTTGATTCTTTATCCGAGGGAAATTTGGGAAGATATACATAAAGACCTACAGCATAAAATGGGTCTATAAGATTTTTTCATGCATTAAATTGATCAAAAGTAATTTAGCAATTTTTTATTGTATTTTTAATTAAACAATTGCAGCCTTGGTGAGCAGAAGAGACTTCTTTTAAAAGCATGAAAAATTTTACCAACCCTAAACCTACACCTCAATCAAAAACCTCTCGGTTACGTATGTAACCCTCATTCCCTAATGAAGGGAATGGAGACGTTATGTTGAACGACATATGGGGTCTCACTTGGGAGGCCAATCATCTCTGAGTTTAAGAGAAAACAACAATGAAAAGTGGTGCATCCACTCACTAGGTTTTACGCTGAGGAGCCGAGAACGTGTCCCGGCAACAGCAAATGGTTCAAGGTTTGGCATGGGGACATAACGTCTCCGTTCCCTCCATCAGGGATCGAGAGTTTTGTACGTAACCAAGACATTCCCAATCTGTCGGTCACTACGAGTTATGTCGAATGACATATGGGGTCCTATGGAAAACGCCACAACCTGAACACCGTCACAAACCTGTGGCGCTGCAATTGTTGGCAAGCCGTGGCGTACCACAAAAGCTACGCTTAAGGTCGTAACCTTCCCAAAGCCCCAGCGCAAATTCACTGACCTTGGTACCGAAGGGGCCAAAGGGTGAGTACATCGCTGCTGGAGAAGGCCACGCTGCTGTTCCACCCACACAAAGTTAGTGGAAGGGATTTCAACCTTCAGAGAAAGATTGCTTCAAATCTTCCCTATTTGCTCTTACAGCTTGGCAAGACAATGGGGAAGCGAGCCTTAGGAAAAGATTGCTACGGAGACCACATCCTACCTGTAGGGAGGTGACATGTGGAGATACTGATATGGACTAACCCGGGGGGCAGTACTATATATGGAATGGGTCTCTGAGGCATGTCCTACCTTAGAGTAGGGATGGAACAGCTGCCAGAAGAGACTGACAGAGCGGGTCTGTCAAGGGAAGACACAGGTTTGCCAAGAGGGAAACCTTACCATGGAAGAATACACATATGGGATTACCCATAGAGAATCAAGCCATATGGACACCTAGCCCAGTACAGGGGCTGACCGGAACTCCGGGCATGCTAACACCAGTGCTGGGCCTGGCGGCAGACTGCTCCGCCAAGTCTGACCGCCGAGGGTGCTGGAGGATGCTCAACCAGGGTACTCCAACCGGGGAACTCTACTGGGAGAAGAAAGGCGCTTGCATCCCCATGTTAGGGGGAATGGCGCAGCAAGCGTGACACCCAGCCAGCCCTTCCAGCCAATTACCTGTTACCCAACACACGGGAAGAAACTGGCTCTATACGAAGGTTTTAAAACCTCACGAAGGTATTAGGTGTCACCCAGCCTACAGCTCGACAGATGTCTGCCAGAGAGGCGCTGTGCAGCAGCGCACAGGAGGAGGCCACACTCCATGGGGGCACGGCTCGTCTTGGGATTGGTACGTCAAGGCGATGACATCCACTATCCAGTGGGCCAACCTCTGCTTGAAGTCAGCCTTCCCTTTCTGCTGACTTCCAAAGCAGACAAGGAGCTGCTCAGAGCTTCTGAAGCTCTGGGTGCGGTCCACGTATATGCAAAGCGCTCTTACGGGACATAGCTACGCCAAGGCTGGATCTGCCTCCTCCAGGGGAAGCGCTTGCAGGTTCACCACCTGGTCTCGGAAGTGAGTGGTGGGAACCTTGGGCACATATCCAGGCCGGGCACATATCCACCCCTTAGGAACCTAACGGTCAGGTCATGCCTCCCCAGGGACCAGCCGTCCACTGCATCATGATGGGCTGCAATGGCAACCACATACACTTTCAAGGTGGAGGGTGACAGCCTATGCTCCAACCTTCTTGCAGGAAAGAAAGCAAAATTCTGACCGAGCGTCTCTGAGGTTCTTCCTGGTGAGAAGAACACCATTCATGAACAGACTCCACTTCAGAGCATAGGCCTGCCTCTTAGAGGGGGCTCTAGCCTGAGTGATAATGTCTACCAACGCAGGTGGCAGATCACTTAGGTCTGCCATGTCCTGTCCAGAAGCCACACATGGAGGTTCCAAAAGATCTGGACGCGGGTGCCAAATGGTGCCAAGCCCCTGAGAGAGGAGGTCCCTCCTCAGGGGGATGTGCCAGGGAGGGTCTGTCATGAGGAGCATGAGTTCCGAAAACCAGGTCTGGGTGGGCCAGTAAGGCCTGAATAAGGCCACCGCTTTTCTTGGGTACAATGAAAACCCTGTCCTCATCTCGGCTGGAGGGACCGGCTCGACTGCATCCTTTGCCAGCAGGACAGCAATCTCCTCGCGCAAGACTGAATCGCGTAACCGAGACGGACCGTCCGAATGAGCCAGCGTGAGGGGTTGGGCAGCACAAGCCATGCTCCCAAACTCTATACAAGTGGCACCAAAGGGACAGTCCACATACCCGCAGTGGTGCAGCGATGGGCAGTTGTGTCGGATGGCCCAGAAAGCATCGTGTTCTGAGTCCTCACAGCCACACTCCCCGTGTTCCCGGAGGAGTTGGCCAGAGACGCGTGGAGAGGCGTTGCATCTCCGAACTGCAACCTCTTGACCGGTGGCGAAAGGGGGCATCGTGGGTGAGAATGAGGAGGCAGTGCATCGCTCATCGTCAACCCGCGAGCCTTGCAACTCGGAGAAAAGGGAAATTGCTCTTTTATTGAAAAAGAAGGTGCCGCCAGAAGTGACACGGGGGGCACCACTCTCCTGCGCGGGGCTCAACGCGCCAGCCTCGAAGAACTCTCAGCACGGGGTGGAAATGGTGTGGAGTATGCTGGGGGGCGCCCACGGCGACGAGCAGGATGAGAGATGTGGACTATTCCTCCCAGTGGTGGCATTTTGCGGACACAAGTGCACCACAATCGCACTCTCCTGCTGGGGAATGTCGACTTACCCCTAGCTGCCCGGCCATCGAGGGTAGTGAGGACGGAGGAACGAAACGACCTGCTTCTGGCCGTAAAAAGTGGCCATCCATGACTACATCACTTCCACATGCACATCCGGGAAGAAAGAAACCAGGGCAAAACGCGGTTGTGAGCCGCGCTCTACACCGAGAACCAATCGAACAGCCATGAGCACTCAGGGCTGGGGGGTGCTTTCACCTCCATCCTGATGCTCACTGCTGCCCGGGCAAGCACGGCTGTCAACTCTTGGTCCAATTCGGCAGTGGCGACAACACCCGAGGGGGGCAGCCCTGCCGAATCTTCATCCACAAAGGTCAATAGCCCATCCCTGATCAACATCTGATCCCCGGCAGCAAACTGAATGACCCGTTGGGACTGCCATAAGACAGCACAGCAAAATCACCCAGCAGCCGCACAGGACAAACACTGCGGAAGGGGTAAGAGGACCGTGGGGCGTGGCCTGGTGGAGAAACTCTCACTGTCACCTTCAAATCTCCCAGAGCACTAGCCGGTGGTCCTCTGCTCGTGGCAGAGAAACCGGAATGGGTAGTGACAGAGGGGTCTGCTCCTTTCCCTTTAAGAAAGGAGAGACGCGATCGCAGCGTTGCCATGGTCACACACGCAGTACAGGCATGAACCATCCATGAATCTATCTTCAGCGTGCTGAATGCCCAGACACAGAAGACAACGCTGGTGGCTGTTGTCAGAGAACAGGAAACGACCGCATCCAGAAGGACATGGACGAAACGGCATCTTTAAAAAGACGCAAATCATCCGTGATTTGCTCTTTTAGGAAATCCGTTCTTTTAGTTGAAGCGCCCAGGGGAATCACTGAAAGGGACACCGGTGTTTGCGCCGTACGGCCAACCAGAACAGCTTCCCGACACACAGCAGATGAATGGCTTTGTGGAGTATAACAGCTTTCATACAACCACTCGGCTCCGAAGCAAAAATCTAGTGAGTGGATGAGACTGCCGCCCTATTTATACCCGCTGGCACGGGGAGTGGCTCAGGTGTGTTAAATCCACTAGCCAATTTTCATTACCGTTTTCTCTTAAACTCAGAGATGATTCGCCTCCCAAGTGAGACCCCATATGTCATTCGACATAACTCATAGTGACCGTCAGATAGGGAACCAGTTATACCACAATAATAGAGCAGCATGCAAACTGATGAATGTGTGTAGAAGTTCTTGATCAGGATATCTGAGCTGTGGGGTGAGAGAGATGAAAGGAGACAACCAAACAGACAGGATCGGCACAGCCGGGAAGGGTTGTATTATTTGATCTTGTCCTGTAGGTATCAGGATTTGAACGCACCGCAGGCTAGGAATGACTCGATTGATATCTCTGCAGGCACCGGAGGCCAAATTACAGACCAGAACAAAGAGATCCTGGAGGGTGGATGTGAGTTGGGCTGCAGCTTTGTGATTTAGTCATGATGTAACTTGAGCCTTAACCAGGACAGAAGACAGAAGAGGGTCTGTTTCTCAATATATCAAGGCTCATAGAGAGACTGTAAGGGCTGCTATGGGTTAATAGAGGTCAGTTGATCTTTTAGGATCATTCAGGTTCTTTTTACACCTGGAGGTGATAGCGGCTTGATCTTTGACCACAGGTCTAGAAGTGAGAACTGGTTCTTATTTTAAAATGTTTTTTTTTCTTTAAATGGTTCTTGTGCATCTGTATTGATTCCAAAGGAACATTATTCTCAAATAACCTGTGGGTGTTTCCTTTATTGCTACTGAATCATGTTTGAGAGAAGAAAGGTTGGACGTCACATATCATATTATTTTCTATCAATTCTGCCAATTCAAAAATGAACATTTTATCATATTTACTCATCTTCGTGTCTGTACAAATTCTATTTTTTTCTGCAGAACACTGATGAATCAATGCAACAAACAAAATACACATTTCTTCCTCTGTTTTGTCATGTTTTCCAGTAAAAATATTTAACCATTTTATATCAATAAAATTTACTTTAGAAGTAAAATTACATAACATAAGCCTTAATATTTATCGGAATTAAGTGAGTTATGCTTAAAACAACAGAAAAAAAACTGCTATTCAGGTAAGAAAAATAATGTTTTTTTCCTTTGAATTTATTTAAATTGTGTTTTCTTTCCCCTTTGATAGATTTCTTTCTTTCTTTATTTATTTATTTATTTTCTGGTTTTATGCTTAACCTTAACCTAATTTTGATTAAAATATATAAACAGACTTTTAATATTTTGCTTTCTAAATAAATGCATCTTGATTTAAAAATGATTAGAAAATCACTCTTTACAGTTAGGCTACTATAATGAAGGTCAGTGAGGTTCACACCAACACTGGAGCACATTGATTTTAATTGTATGCACAAAATAAAACACCACACATTTTTTAATATGGATGTCAAATGGTTTGGGGGAGTAAAAACGAATTGTTTGGATGAATTATATGTGTAAATGCTGAGAGTGTTGTTGTAGTTAAGGGTACTGATCTTACTGATCAAAGCTGATCTTGAAGAAATCCTCATCCATCCATCTTGAGATGTCAGTGAGGTTAGTGGGCTTTCCTTTAAATAATCGCAAACGTAGTGGCTCAATGTAGGTCTGATGTGTATGAGAGGATCCTAAACCCTTTCAGCTGATCTAATAGACCTAGTTAAACCAAAAACCTCAGAGATCTGCTGGTTTAGAGATCTGCTGATAGTTCCATGATCATTAGAACAAATGAATACAAAAAAGCTGGTTTTATTTCTTCCAGAGCAGTTTAATTTGTCCGAATCTGACAATATCTGACATCTTTTAAGCTAAGCACAGATTCAGGCCAGGTGTCATTGAACATCTAAAGCCTGAAGGTGTGGATTGCTTGCAGTTTATTTCAAGTTCAATAAAGCGCTGTATCCTGACGGAGCCGAGTAATTCATGTGGAAAGAAATGATTCGCTGAATTCTTGCACTTTTCTTGCCACTTTTTAAAAACAAAACAGGACCTTGCGGTTCTGTATTAATAAATCAAGATGAACCCTTAAACATTTTAACAAGATATGACAACTGTCATGAAATATTTAAATGCACTACATGCAAATATGTGATGCTTTCATAGATTCCTTCTAGTGTGGCCGATCATGGAAAGATACCAGAGCTCTTAATGTTTGCAAAAAAAATGAAATTATATAGATATTTTTTTCTTGCCGCTGCCATCGTAGAGCATGGCCTTAAAACGTCAGAGCGGAGGCTGTGTTGTTGTCCACAGGGCTTCATGTTTGTAACGTGAACATGAGATCATCCATCATGCCACACACAGCAGGGCTGTTCAAGGCCTTTGAGAGCGGCGTTTTGAGCCCAGCTCAACTAGAAACTTTCATCTGAAAACATGAACTCCTTTAGGGGACATCCTCAATGGGAAAACTGCTGCATTAAAATCTAAATTACATTTTATTTTAAAATTGCTGGAAGTTGTAAATAGGTATTATATTGTTTCAATCTGTCTGCCTCAAAAAAGTCATGCTTGTCATTTCTTTGTAATAATTTGTGAAATTTACTTGCAATTTCAGAGTTAAAATTCAAAGAAAATTGATCCTACACAAAATTGTTTTCAGTGGTTGTCTCTGGGATCCAGAATGACTAGAAGCTGAAAGCATAGAAATGACAAACAGCTTTCCAGCCCTGCTCGTATTAGTCTCGTTGAAGCAGACTAAAGAATCAACAAAACAGATGCCAGAATAAAAATAGAAACTGCAGCAATTAAAGCAAGCTAGAAGCTCTCTCTGTTTTGGTGTGTGTGTGTGTGTGTGTGTGTGTGTGTGTGTGTGTGTGTGTGTGTGTGTGTGTGTGTGTGTGTGTGTGTGTGTGTGTGTGTGTGTGTGTGTGTGTGTGTGTGTGTTGTCTTGCCTGCGATTGTCTAATCACATTGACTCTGTAATCATTTTTGCATCCATGACATAATTAAATCTGTGAAATGATTGATTGGATTAATTAGGAATGAAGTAAGACCAGCTGCAAACACACACACACACACACACACACACACACACAGAGAGAGAGAGATCACAAGAAGGCAATTATAAATTAAGCAATTGTTTCTCTCTTCTGTCCATCCATGTGTTATATTTGATGTATAAGTTGTGTTTGGAGTCTATTATGGCCTGATATGTTTCTCTTATCATTGCACACTTTTGTGTTTTGCTCTTATTCTTTAAAATAAATGTTTGTCAGGTTACCTAGAAATGTGGTAACATCTTCAGTAACTGGCTGTATTTAATGTTGTTGAAAGATTAAGAAAATGTTTTTGAAAGAAATATCTTCTGCTCACCAAGGCTGCCTTTATTTGATCAGAAATTGTTAAAAAATTACTATTTAAAATGTGTTTCTATGTGAATATATCGTTAAACTGTAATTTATTCCTGTGATGTGCAGCTGTATTTTCAGCATCATTCCTCCAGTCTTCAGTGATCTTCAGAAATCACTCTAATATACTGATTTACCGCTCAAGACCACATTATCCATGTTGAAAACAGTTGTGCTGTGTAATATTTAGCATTTCAGGATTCTTTGATGAACAGAAAGTTCAAAAGAACAGCATTTATTTGATATAGAAATCTTTTGTAACATTATACATGTCTTTACCGTCACTTTCAGTTTAATGTGTCCTTACTGAATAAAATGCCTTTTAAATGTGAACCACAAAAGTGTTTTTAGAAAGTATGCCATGGTTATGTAGCACAGCAGTTCACAGATGTGATTTTCATGTTTATTAATATTGTTTGTACTATAATCCCATGAATATGGATGGTTTTAGAAACTAATCTTCAGCACACAAACATGTACTTATTACTCAGACGTCATGTTGTCAGTTCAGTGAATCTTTAAAGGCATTGTGGTGTTGCATTAAATATGCATGAAGGTGAGCTCATAGAGAAACAGGTAAAGACTGACTAGATTGACATGACACATGCATAAAACATCCAACCCATCCCATGACAGCAGCACCTGTGTTTTTACAAACATGTCTTTCAGGACAAACCATTCAGTCACTTCTGAATCAGTCACCTCATGAATATGATCTATATCTGTTCTGCATGTGCTAATGACTAGATTTGTTTCAACAGGAGATTTCACCTGCTGGTTTTGGCGCACAACATTAGGATGACCTTCAAATGTAAGTTTGTTTTAGTAACTCTCGTTTTTATTGTTATATTTTCTATTTTCATTTCATTTTGTTGTATTTGTTGTAATATTTTCTATGCATGTATGTATATAAACATATATAACGTTTTTTTTTAACTGTTTATTTAGTTGCCATGAGTGAACTTTAAGCAGCTTTGGTTAAAAAGTTTTGCTGATCAGCATCTTCTGTCCTTCTGTTCTCCTGAATGTCTTGTCCTCAGCTGATGTTGTACGCTCCATAGCACACGTGTGCATTAAAATTGTAAATTTCGACTTTGAAATTCAGATGCTGCTTATTAATTTCCACAGTGAGCACATTATGCAAACATGGCCTCTTTGAAAGAGCTCATTATTATCTCAATGAAATAATTGCTTTGACCTTGTATCATATTAAATCATTAAGCACTTGAGAAATAAATGAGCTTTTTGCTCAGTTGCTCAGTAAGATGATCTTCGTTTTAGTGTTTTTTTTTGTGTGCTTTTTTTTTTTACTGGTTTGTAAAAAGGAATCTTTTTTATTCACAGTGTTGTGCACTAACTAACTAATAAAAATGTAAGCACTTTTTTTAAGTACAAATCCTGGTTTGTAATAATAAATAATAGTTTAGCACGCAAATATATTGCAAATATGGAAATACTGAGGGGGCTTCACACTGGAAGTTTAGTGCGGAACGGGGCACGGTTCGCATGAAAAATCGCTAATGTGAACGCTGACATCGGACCCTGGTGCACATTGGGGTACCGAACCTGAGACTACCAGGAAAAGGTGGTCTGAGTTCGGTTGCTCCCGAACTGTGGCGCGGTTCGCGTGAATGTGGAAGTAAAGTATCCCGCGCGTGCGTAACACTGTCAGTATCATTGTTTCCTCAACACACGAGAGAGCCGAGGTTGATTCCACACACTCCTAAAAGTCTAAATAAAATTAATTAATTATAATGCTGTGCATAATAGCACCAAAATAACAAAAAAATTACAACTATGCTCAGTCGCGTTGTGTTCTCCATGCGTTTTCCGTGTGCGTTTGCGATGACGTAAGTTGACTGCAAACGCACCTGGGTTTGATACAACTATTGAGTGTGACTGCAGGCGGCGCCGGGAACAATCGCGCTCGGGCTCGGACCACAGCAAACTAGCCCAGTGTAAAAGCCCCCTGAATTGGATTTGTGCCGAATGAGATTAGGTAGACTGCGTTTGCTTTCAGTTTAGCTGTAAATCAGTTAATTTTGTTTTACTACAACAATGTAGATAACTAGCTTAAAAAGACAGAGTCATCACTCATTAGCGTTCCCAAAAGTCACTCAAAAAAAAAAAAATATATATATATATATTTTTTTTTTAATAACCTAAAATGTACTTTTTAAATAACATTTAAATATTCAAGATAAAAATACATATTGTTGAAAGATTATGTATTTTTCTATACTACAACATTTAGGGTCATCCATATTTTATCATGTTTTTGAACGTCTTTTATTTCACAAAGTCTGTATTTATTTGATCAAAAATACAGTGTTCTTGTGAAATATTTTTACAATTAAAACTTATATTAGATCTAATTTGTTTCTGTGATGCAAAGCTGACTTTTTAGCAGACATTTGTTATATAATACATAGTTAGATAATACATATTGAAATAAATATTAGTGTATAATAAATACTGGGGGGAAAAAAACATTAACATATGCATAAATACTGTTGTTTGTAATTGCTGCTTGATTGAATGTTTTTATTTTCATTGTGTTCATAGTTCATGCTGTCACCCACCTGATAATCCTTAATATATTGCCCCCTGTTAAAAAATCTTCATGTATATATATATATTTAGTAGCTTTTCATGCACCTACTTCATCAAAGGAGTATGTTTAGGTGAACTACTTTAAATTACGAATAGTTTGTAAGAAACACACACACACACACACACCCTGTGGTGCAGATGCAGAGATATGCTTCATGCACAGAGCAAGCATGCTGTAATTAAAGGATTTCATGCTGATTTTGACATTTTGTTCCAACATTAAAGAGAGGAAGAAGTTTTTTAAGCCTCTTTGCACAGACCTGGTCACACTCGATCAGTCTCATGTCAGAGAAGCAGAAAAATATAGAAAGCAAAAGCAATTTGTCTCGTTGTTAGGAGACCGGCACACATTTTCTAGTCTGCACGCAGGAAATGCTCCACTTGAAGTAGATAATGAGCTAATAACACATCTGACCGTCTCTGACACTGTGTTCTTACCAGGAGATAAAATCTCTGTGTTAATGAGTTTTTGTCTTAGACCAGTACTGGTTATTGGTCAGTCTTTTTCTAATTTCAGTTGCGTTGCTTTGGCATCACAATTACTTCTGCTTGTGTTGTTCTGCTCGTGTGAATGTATATGAAATATCAAATATGATCTGATTGGCTGTGAATGTTTTACAGCTGTAAGTGTGTGGTGTCTTCATGTAACCGTGTGTTATTGGTGTGTTAATGCTTGTGTGTGAGAGAGAGCTGTGGAAAAAGGATAAAAACAAGACTGCAGAATACAATTAGGACAAGGTTATTGTGAGACTTTCTCAGGGACACACACTGATACCAGCCACCTTCAGCTGAACACAACCTCTACTCACACACACATACTGTGTGGACACACTCTATAGACACGCTGGTTTTTATACTTTACAAACTGTCATTTCTATCCCTTTACCCTAAACCTACCACTCACACAAAACTTTATGTTATTTTAGATTTTCAGAACACTTCATTCTGGATGATTTGTGTGGTGTCCTGCACTCAGAATCTGTGCTCTGCATTTCACCCATCCAACCACACACACACACACACGCACACACAGAGACACACACACACACAGAGACACACACACACACACTGATACACACACACACAGAGACACACACAGAGACACACACACACACACACACAGATACACACACACACAGAGACACACACGCACACACACACACAGAGACACACACACACAGAGACATACACACACACACACACACACGCACACACAGAGACACACACACACACAGAGACACACACACACACACTGATACACACACACACAGAGACACACACAGAGACACACACACACACACACACAGATACACACACACACAGAGACACACACGCACACACACACACAGAGACACACACACACAGAGACATACACACACACAGAGACACACACACACACAGAGACACACACACACACACAGATACACACACACACAGAGACACACACAGAGACACACACGCACACGCACACACACACACACGGAGACACACACACACAGATACACACACACACACACAGAGACACACACGCACACACACACAGAGACACACACACACAGAGACATACACACACACACACACACAGAGACACACACGCACACACACGCACACACACACAGAGACACACACACAGAGACATACACACACACACACACACACCTGGAGCAGTGGGCAGGCCGGGGAGCAGTTAGGGGTTCAGTTCTTGCTCGAGGGTCTCATCTCAGTCCTGCTGTTGAGGCTAAAAGAGAGTGATGTACATTCACTCCACCACCTCCATCCATCCATCCATCCATCATCTATCTATCTATCCATCCATCCATCCATCCATCCATCATCCATCCATCCATCCATCATCCATCCATCATCTATCCATCCATCCATCATCTATCTATCCATCTATCCATCCATCATCCATCTATCCATCTATCCATCCATCATCTATCCATCCATCCATCATCTATCTATCTATCCATCTTTCCATCCATCCATCCATCATCTATCTATCTATCCATCCATCCATCCATCCATCGATCGTCTATCCATCATCCGTCTGTCCGTCCATCCGTCCGTCCATCCATCCATCCATCGATCATCTATCCATCATCCATCCATCCATCCATCCGTCCATCCATCCATCGATCATCTATCCATCATCCATCCATCCGTCTGTCCGTACATCCATCCGTCCATCCATCCGTCTGTCAGGTGTTTTGTGTAATGGAGATGAAGATGATGATGATGGAATCTTAATGTTCTTGTCTCATATGGATAGATGGAGTCTGGGGGAAAACGAGTGAGAGAAAGTGAGAAAGATGTGTGAGAGCGATTGTGTGTGCGTGTGTGTGTGTGTGTGTTTGAGAGAGAGAGAGAGAGAGAGAGAGAGAGAGAGTGGGGTGGTGAGGGGAACAGATGGTTTCCTTAGTCTGACTGAGATGTTTCTCTGGCAAATTGGGGTGTTTGTGTGTGTGTGTGTGTGTGTGTGTGTGTGTGTGTGCGTTGAGGGTCATTTGCACAACCAATAATCAAGATTTATCTAAGCATGCACAGTAAAAATTATTATGATTTTAATAGTAACATTAAAAAAAAGCAATAGTAAAAACCTGTTAACTGGTTAACGGTAAGTGTCCATACTATATTCGGTGAATAAATGTGATTATAGTTCATGTAAGTTTACAGGAATATTAAAGTGACAGACAGTAAATTGACACTCCCAGAATTCCCTGCATGACACTTCATATTTGATGTTTTTTTACATGTTTTTTCTTCTTTTTTTCGGTTGTGTACATTAGGGTTTAATCTTAAATCTAATGTTGTTAAATGTTTATTGCATTATTTCAGTATGGTGTGTGTCACCATGATGGGGTTTAGTGTCTGCGTGAATAACACTGTGCACCTTCTATATTTGAGTATTGCCCTCCTCAGCTCGTAGAAACACTGTTTGTGATGAGCTTTGGTTCATCACCTAACTTTCTCATCACCACCAGTTTTTGGTGGTTACTAGTGCATTACATTGGTTCAAAACAGATATTAGTACTTCAATATGTTGGTTTATTAACATTACATCAGTTCATGAAATACAGTATTTTATTGAGAATTTAAGTTAAGTCTGTAAAACCTAAAATGTTGCTACCATTTTTTACGTTGAAGTTCTGGCAACCACAGCTGTCGGGACTTTAAATGACACAGATTTTATTTTTTACAGTGTGGCTTTTCGTGCACCAAAAACAGCAGCTGATACTGATGCAACACACTGACGCTTCAATCACGATAGAAAGGTTATGAGATCCAGATTTAGAAACTTGATTTCATATAATGAATTTAAATTCAGACCTAAGTGTCCAAACACATTTTGACGTCACTGTATTTGTATTTAGATGTGAAAACAGATATTTATCACTGCGCGTTTGACTTTCTTTTACATCTTCATCTCCGCTGTCTTCCTCCAGGACAGTTTTGTTTTGATTTCAGGTGCTCCAGAGCCATGTTTTGCCTCTTGGCACCCCCTGCTGTCAGAATGAGTGAGCAGCTGTTCTCAGCCCCTTTGGATAGAGAGAAGGAACGGAGACCTGCTGTTACATATTTAAAAAAAAAAACTGAGTGTTGCATTTTACCTGTGAGGTGTGTGTGTGTTGCATCAGAGCCCACCTGTGCTAAACACACCTCACACTCCACAGCAGATGGTGATGCTCGACCAACAAGTCTGAAAAATATGGCCTGTAGACTAGATTTAAACATTCACATTAACAATCTGTGACGTGGTTTAAATTCTCCGGTGAACAGAGGTGTGTGTTTGACAGCAGCAACACAATAATTGTTGTTTATTGGAGTCGGGGCAGATCCTCAGAGGGATTGCTGAACACAGATGGGATGAACATCACATGATCAGAAACACACACAGATCAATGCACAGGGCATATTTAACCCCAAAACCAAAGGAGGACAAATAGAGAAGCAGAATTTGCACATTGTGGCATTTTTTTTTCATGCACATTTTCCCATTTCCTATTTTTCTTTAACAAAACGTCTTATAGATTCTGATATTATTTAGATGTTTTAAAATCTATTGTTCTACTTCTATATTACAGTTTTTACTACAGGCTTCATTATCATATAATAATAATGCAAAAAAAAAAATCTTTATGAAGATAAAATCATACTTTTCTTTAAGCAATTTTATTTCCAGAAATGAATTATGAAATTTACACTAGTAATTGAATTATATCATCTTGAGATGGTTATGACAAAAAAACAAACAAAAAAAAAAATATTATAATAATAAAATTGGATTCATTATTGTTCATCAGTTTTAGATGGCTCACAATAACTTAAATAAATGCTATTAAAACCTGACATTTGACAACACAAATGTCTGATTCTATATCTAAACTAAACATATAAATGATTGAACTGTGTGTTAATATTAAACACCAGATCTGTTATATCCACAGCTTCAGCAGCCAGTTTGCTCATTTTCTCCACTTTTCAAAAACTACACAGAAAAAAAACATTTAGTGTATGTTTGGTGTTGGTTTTCACATTAGAAATTACATTGAATAACATTCACATCAACACTGAATTAAACATGACATTTTGAAGTAGAAAGACTGACATTATATGTTTTAAACTTCAAAATATATATACATATATTTTACATTGTACCTTATAATGTTGCATGCAGACTAATGCCTAAGTATGTTTATCTACTTTTCCTTCTTTAGATATTTTTCTATGTATGACCGTATGTTTTTCGCAGTGTATGTTCATGTTAAGCTCTTTTATTTTCGTGATCTTCTGAGACTTAGTGACCTTTTCTCTGCTGTTCGATCATCTGCGGCTCCTGTGGTTGTTTTTCAGCTGAAATCTCGTCCCTCTCGCAGGAAACATGTTGCTTTGTTTGTGTGTCCCGCTGATGAGCGGCTCTGCTTCCACGGTCACGTCTCTCTGGTGTCTCCTGCCGTCTGTGCAGGTCTCTGGCTGCTCTCTGACTGAGACAGGACCTGGTCTGTGAGAAGTTAAAGCCGGTCTCCTGAAGGCAGGTTTAGCAGGAGCGTGAGCAGGTGATGGGTGGCGCAGACGGTCTGGGCAATCAAGCGGTTCAATCCGATTTACCTCCATGAAGCCCGTCTGTGAGCGCAATCCTGGCATGTGATGAGAGAGAGGGAGAGAGAGACAGAGAGAGAGAAAGAGAGAGAGAGAGAGAGACAGAGAGAGAGACAGAGAGAGAGACAGAGAGAGAGAAAGAGAGAGAGAGAGAGAGAGAGAGAGACAGAGAGAGAGACAGAGAGAGAGAGAGAGAGAGAGGATGGCTTTTGGAAAAATTGTGACACGTGTCATATCACAATCTTTGTGATTGTTAAAGGAAGAATAAGAATCCAAATGGACACTAAATGATAAAAGTAAGACTTCTATCTTATAAGAGAAGACATTCCTTTCTAAAAAAAATATTTTACACATAAATAAAAAATGCCATACAATTTATATATATTAAAAAAAAAAACATTTATTCCATGCATGTTCTCTCAAAATAAGTCTGATTATTTCAAACAGGTTTGCTTTTTTTTTCGAGTAACCTCGTCATATTTTAACAATGCTTATATATTTTGGTGAAACATAAGGAAAAAAAAGTTAAGAAAATACATAAAATTCAACAATAATTAAACATTAAACAGTAGGCCTAGTCGTCATTAGAAGATCTCCACATTGATATTAGCATGGTGTGTGTGTGTGTGTGTGTGTGTGTTTATATGACAGGTGGTAGAAGGGTTTCTGGGTCAGTAATAAATGAACACATGCTGTTCATTCACTCTTTTTTATTTGCTTTATTACTCATTTAAAAGCGGTTTGAGAAACAGGAGCCTGTGTTCCAGCACTGTGTGTGTGCGTGCGCGTGCGTGTGTGTGTGTGTGTGTGTGTGTGTGTGTGTGTGTGCGTGCGCGTGCGTGTGTGTGTGTGTGTGTGTGTGTGTGTGTGTGTGTGTGTGTGTGCGCGTGCGCGTGTGTGTGTGTGTGCGTGTGTGTGGTTGTGCTTTTACAATATATGGCTGCAAGGAAAATGGCAAAGTGCAATGCATATTTTGCTTGTCAAGTATTGCTTCTGTCATGTAAAGAATTATGTGCAGCTTTCTGTTAATCATGAATGTTATTCTGTTTGAGAATTTCCATGACTGAAAACCTCATGCCAGTCTGTCACACAAGATGAATAATGTTTTAATGTTAAAAACACTCAGTAACCACAAATTCCTCAAAATCTTGTTTTTGTTATGTAACAAAGTCGAAATGTAAAAAAAGTCTTTCTTACTCAATATTTATGTCTAGTTTTCCTGTACAAAATCAAGATGCACTTAATTTTTTTCTGAAACGTGTGAAAAAAATCTAGTTAAAAAAAAATAATAATAATTCAGAAGGAAAACAAGTTTATTTTTACCCCATTGGAATTTTTTTTAAGACATATGTGCATTTTGCTTCTCAAGTAAATGCAACTTGATTTAAGAATGGTTAAATATTTGTCCTGGAAAACAAAACAACAGTACAAAATAAAAAGAAATTGATTGTAAATTTCACAAATAAATACCAAGAAATGGCAAGACATTGAATTAAACATAAAATAAATAAAAAACTGTGGAAACAGAAATTTTATGGAAGCTGTTTCCATCATGAAATAAAAAAATAAAATAAAAATAACAATTTATTTTTTTCTCAGAATTGTGAGTTTATATCTTATAATTCTGACTTTCTTTTTTTTATTAGTTAATAAAAAATACAACTGTTCATTGTTAGCTCATGTAAGCTCAGGTCCATTAAATAATATTAAAATACAACTTTTTATTTTAATAATGTATAAAGTAAATGTTGAAAATAGAATATGAAGATTAATAAATGCTTCAGGTGTATTGTTAGTTCGAGTTAACTGATCAAACCACGATCAAATGAGACCTTAACGTGTAAACATGCTCTAATAATCTTTCTATGATTTCTCCTGCTATTCTCCAGGGTTTCTGTTTCTTCCCGGTGGGCTCACGCTCCTGATCTAGGGTGGGGGGGGGCATCGCCCCGTTTTGCCATGAAAGGCTACACCCCCCAGCGCACCCGTTACCTGTCCGACTGCGAGCCGCCCCGTTCTCCCAGTCCCCGGGACCCTCTGTACCCCCGCTCCGCCGCCTCCACCCTGTCCCACGCCCCGTTTCTCCTCCCAGCAGCCATGGAGCATTACAGAGCCCTAGACACACAGCACTTCTCCCCGTCGCCCGACTGCCTGATGCCCCTCAACAGCCAGCTGTCCTCCAGCAGCACCTTCCCCAGAATCCACTACAGCTCACACTTCGATCAGGGCGACTTCGGCCCCGCGGCCGACAGCATCGGGGGAATCAGCACCGGGATGCTGGGGACGTCTATGTCTATGGAAATGGGTCTCGGAGTGGGACGGGCCGCCGTGATCAGCAGCGGATCCGCAACTATATCAGGTAAGAAACGCAGAGCTGTCTGGAGAAACCTTCATATAAAGTTAGCTGTGTGCAGCTGAACATCATAAAAGCAAATGCAAAATTGCTTAAAAGTTTGTTTTACTTTCTAAATTGTTTCTTTTTTCATCGTTTAAGCATCATTTTAATGAGGTTTATGTTTAAAACAAACTGCAAAAAGCTGCATTTATTTGACCGAAAATATGGGAAAACCTATAATATTGTAAAATGTTATTACAATTTTATTAATTGTTTTCTATGTGAATATATTGTGATGCTCCGCTGTATTTTCAGCATCGTTCCTCCAGTCTTCAGTGTCACATGATCTTCAGAAATCATTCTAATATGATGATTTGCTGCTCAAGAAACATTTCTGATTATTATCAGTGTTGAAAACTGTTGTGTTGCACAATATTTTTGTGGAAACCGTGATACATTTTGTTTTTCAGGATTCACAGATCAATAGAAAGTTAAATAGAACAGCATTTATTATAAATAGAAATCTTTGGTAACATTATAAGTGTCTTTACTTTACTTTACTTTAATTTAATAAAAGTGTTTATTTCTTGCTTAATCTTACTGACTTCAGACGTTTGAATGGTGGTGTATATTCAAATGAAAATAAGTTATTATCTGAGCCTTTTTTCAAGTAACTTTATCTTTAACAATGTTTAAATATTTTACTAAAACATATATGGACAAAAAATATCATTTTTTTGTGCTTTTTCTCCCATGGAACACATAAGATGTTTATATAATGTCTGCACTGATTTAGAGGCTGTTGAACTCCTAAAACCAATCAATCAAACATATAAATAAATTACAACAATCTATGTTCATTCTCAGATTTAATTTATGACTTTAAAACTTTGCACTTTGTCAAATATTTTACTTGAATTGTGAGTGATGTCAAACCTGCATATACCACATCTTCTGCACCGCATTCAATTTTGCATGAAATTTGCACTACTTAAGTTGATTCTGGTGTAATAATATAGTTGTTGTTGTTGTCTCCTGTCTTTTAATTAAATCCTTTTTCTGAATATTTACGGTACAAATTAAGTGTTGAAGTATGTCTAATAGTATAATAATTTGACTACTTCAAAAGCTTAAAAGTTTATAGTTAATTTATTTAAAATATGGTAACACTTTTTATTTGTAGATGTTGTCTGAGTTGTTTAAAACCCTTTACCTCAACCAGATGGTAGAGATGGCTCAGTCAGCTTGAGTCAAGTTAGGTACTCCTCATAATAAAATATAGTGTCTCAAAATGTGCTCAACCATTTAGTTGAGCAGGCAGTCAAAGGGTTAACACTAAGCATGCAAGTTATTCAGATCAGGTAATGGTAAAAAAAAAAATCAGTCTTAAGTCTCTGGGGTATATTTGTAGCAATAGCCAACAATACATTGTATGGGTCAAAATTATATATTCTTCTTTTATGCCAAAAATCATTAGTATATTAAATAAAGATCATGTTCCATGAAGATATTTTGTAAATTTCCAACCGTAAATATATCAAAACTTAATTTTTGATCAGTAATATGCATTGCTAAGAACTTCATTTGGACAACTTTAAAGATGAGTTTCTTCATATTTTGATTTTTTTTAGCACACTCAGATTCCAGATTTTCAAATCGTTGCATCACAGCCAAATATCGTCCGATACTAACAAACCATACATCAATGGAAATCTTATTTATACAGCTTTCAGATGCTGTATAAATTTACATTTTGAAATATTGACCGTTATGATTTATTGACCCTTATGGCATTTTGTGCATATGATGTCACAAATGATGTAAATTTTCTTAAAATACATAGTTAATTTTTTTAAAAGCTAAATAGCAACTGGATAAATTTATTACGATTTAAGTGAATAAGATTTAGGGATTTAACATTGAATTTTGACATTGCTTCATGCATTCTGAATCTTTTTCTGTTTGACCCTCCTTTAGGGGCAGGAAAGATGAACCGGTTGCCGCCTAACCTCCTGGACCAGATCGAGAAACAGCTGCCAGGTCAACAGGACGGCTTCAGCACGTTACAGTTCCATCGCAGCACTGCGGTGACGACGACCAAACAGCAGCAACAGCAGCGGACCGACAGTCCGGGGAAAATACGCTACTTTGTTCACTCTGTCCAGAAACTGTTCGCTAAATCCCAGTCGCTGGAAAACTCTGCCATGAAGGGAAACATGAATGGCCGCAACAGCAGATCGTCAAGCAGCGATGACAAACACCATCGGAGCAAAAGCAAAGACCGGGCGAAGAGCGAAGGAACGGCCAAACGGAGGCCTCGATCCAATATGTCTGGATACTGGAGTTCTGACGATTTGGACAGTGATATTAGTAACTATAGGAACCCGATGGCCATGATGACTTTGGGTCGTCAAGCGGTGGGATCCGGACCGGGGCCGGGCGGACAGGTGGCGTCCAGGTACCTCATGCAGGGCTACAGCACCATTAGCGAGCACACGCTCAAATCCTCAAAGAGTAACAGTGACCTGAAGCACCAGGGGCTCCCTGCACTCCCAGGACCTGGCGGCGGTGGGGGGGTCGGAGGAGGCCAAGGGCCGATGTTTGACGGGAACTTTGGTAAAGGGGGACCCTGGTCCACACTTACATTAGGACCCACCAGACAGTTGTGCCAGAAGGGCTCGGCAACACTGGATCGCACCCTGCTGAAGTCCAAATCTGTCCAGCAGGATCTGGGCTGCCACATCCTGCAGGTGCGTGGGAGGGTGAGTGTCATTGTGTACTGTATTGCTGTGGTGGAAGTGTGGTCCATTTGAGATGTAGACGTATGCAGGTGATCTACTCATGCACTCTAGAAAGCTTCATCTTTGTGTCTGTGCTATATGTTGTTTTCTGACCGGTAAAAATATCTTTGTACTCTTTTAAACCAAAGTTGCAACTCTTGTTGCAGTCTCCGCTATTTGTGACCCAGGAGCACAAAACCCATCATAAGTCTTAAGTCTCTTTTTTATGCCAAAAATGATTATGATTTTAAGTTAAGATCATGTTCCATTAAGATATTTTGTAAATTTCCTACTGTAAATATATAAAAAACTAATTTCTTTACTAGTAATATGCATTGCTAAGTACTTAATTTGGACAACTTTAAAGGCAATCTCAGTATTAATTATTATTTTTATTTTTTTGCACCCTCAGATTCCAGATTTTCATATAGTTGTATCTTAGTCGAATATTGTCCTATTCTAACAAATCATACTTCAATGGAAATATTAATTCAGCTTTCAGATTATGTAAACATCTCAATAATAAAATTACCCTTATGACTGTTTTTGTGGTCAAGGTCAAGTTTTGTTGTTGTTCTGTCTCTTTAGTTTAGTTTTTTACTAGTCTGAAACAAGGGCCCGGGTTAGTGTTGCCATCTTTTTGAACAACCGACTAAAGCTAAATCAATTCAGTGCACATTTGTGACCTGCATGTACAAAGTGTGCATGGATAAAAAATCGTATGGTGCACGTAGAGTATGCACATACTATACTGGTGATGAAATTAGAATCTCACGCACTTTATGCAGACCCTAACATAAAAACCAAAGGATACTACGCCTTAAAGTATACTGCAGTTTCAAGACAAATTCTTAAGACCTAGATATACTCACAGCACAGTTCTTTTTCATTCTTCGTTCATGAATAAAAAGAAGTTTAAGCGCTTAAGATAAATATGTAAATATGTGTTTTGTACTTTACCTTCAATTACAAAAATAAGAGAATTGAGAGCAGTGTGAAAACAGCAGTTAAGAAAGCATCATGTTCATTGTTGTGGGTGTTTGCACAAGCGCTGCAATTCGCCACTCCAGTAAAGTCACATCATGTTTTTTTTATGTAGCACTTTATACAATAGATTGACTCAAAGAAAACTGTTTTATAATAATAAACATGAAAAAACTGTGTCTGCCTTGCTTTCAAATTGAATTTTACAGTGGAGGCCAACATTGTTAGAACACATGACAGATCTAAAAAAACAAAACAAAAAAAACCATTGACCTTATTTGCCTCCAAAACATGTTCATGAAACATGCAGACGGATGCTCTGATCACAACAAATATCAGATGAAGTAAGTCATGTCCATTTTTTATACACTTTTAACTTCAATATTTGGTATGTCCACCTTTTGCAGCAATTACAGCATTACAATTTACACAATTACAATGTATTCGTGATATCACACATTATATCCTCATTATGTTGTTTATTAGGGACTAAATCTGTTTATTAGGGATTAAATCTGAAATGAGAAGACAAAAATAGACCAATAACACGACCATCAAGTACAGTAGCGTGATTGGATGTACAAAATACACAGAAGAAAATGTTTCTTCTTTTCGAATATTTTTGTCTTGTTTTTCATTACAGATATCTAGAAAAAAATGTAAGAAGATATTTAAGACATAATAAGCAAGATGACAAGATATTAAGTCCTATTCTCTGATGTAAACATGTTTCCATTTGAATTAAGTTTATATTTCTGATCCCACTGGAAGATTTTTGTTCTTGATTTAAGCACGAACTCATTTATGTTTGATGGAGTTTTCAGAAGTCATGTGTTGCCGTGTCATTTTTCTTGTGTCTCACTTGCAATGTTTGTACTAGACATTTTTTCTACTTGTTTTTTTCTGATGTTTGTGCAGATGTCGTCCACCGGTGACTGGACAGGGACTCTGGGCCGAAGCGGGCCCATGGGGGAGATCCCCTGTAGACGGATGCGTAGCGGCAGTTACGTCAAAGCCATGGGCGATCTTGAGGATAGCGACGACTCCGACGGGAGTCTCAAACCCTCGCCAAAAAGCACTGCACGGAGGCAGAGCTACCTACGCGCAACACAGCAATCACTGAGTGACCAGTTCCCCTCAAGAAAGTAAGTCAACACATATAATTAATACATGCGCACATTTTATTTCTGTTCATTATTAAAACAAACCTCTATATGCACAACCGCAGTGATCTGTTTCTGTGCAGAAGGCTGGAGATGCATTAGGGTACAAACACAGAAACACTCACTGGTGGTCTGTCACGACGCCAGAGACCCAATCTGAGGTGTGAGCTCTGTTATTTCATGTTCATCGATGTTGATTCTCTCTCATACATGCATCAGAATCCAGCTGTGCTTGTTCATCTGCTAGATTAAGCACAGCTGGTCTTTCTCCCCTGCATATGCTGAGCCTCGCACCAGCTTTCTGCCACTCACATGTAAAGAAAACACATCGTTTACTCTTGAACAGTTGCTATTTTGTTGAGTTTGTGGACATGAAATGTGCATTTGTATTATCCATCAATTGTGATTTTTTTTTCAACAGGTATCTTGTACAGATCAGATCAGATCAGATCGTGTTATATAATTGCAAAAACACACATACATAAAAGGTTGTTTTTTGCATCCCATTTGTTCCTTTAAATGTGCTTCAAAATCAAATCTGACGTCATCAATGATCTTTAGTAAAAAAGTATTTGTTACATTTGTTGTGCTGCCTTTTGTTTATGCTGATTTAAATAAAATGATTGTGTCTGGTCAGAACGAGTCTCATTACTTTACGTTAGTGCAGTATTATATTCGTGAAACTAAATATTTTACTACTACATCATTTATGAATGCGCTTTTATTTTATTTTATGTGCTTTATGTTTTTTATGTTATCATTTATTTTCATTATTCTTTTTTTCAGTTTTATTCATTTTAGTACTTAAACATATTAATTTAAGTTAGTTGACAATTCCATATTTCTAACAATGCTTCTTTAACAATAATAAAACGCTAAACCACCCTACAAACAGGCCTGATTTTTTTAGCGCATTTTTTTTATATTATTCTTTTGGTTTTGTGAAGAAATATGGCATGGACATGTTTTCTTCAGATTGACTCTTAACACTTTCCTCTCCTAACCCTGATGCTATACGAGCTTATTGCTTACTGAATACAGTGCAGTATACACTACATTCTGATTCATATTTTTATTAATAGAAAATTACATTTTTATTTTTTATTAAACTAAAAAAAATAAACACAATACTAAGAATATTGTTGTCACATGATGGTACATGTGAGTAGCATGTCATAGAATTTTGTGTGAATTAAAAAAGAGATTTTTAAAAATCACTGCTGCTTCAGAACATTTACACATTGTGCACAGTACACTATATAGTAAAAGTATTATGTTAGTATGCTGTTCCGAACATAGCATGTTTCTCTCGCTGTGTGTTCTTTGACATTTAGAAGTTTCCCTTCTTTAATGACTCAAACGTCTTGGTTCGAAGCCCCGCCTCTTCTGTTTTAAGCCCCTCCCTCTTTCTGCACTGTAAGCTCCTCCCCGTCTGACCTGTATCCCTGCCTCTCTCCAGCCGTCTGCTGGACTACTCGATGCTGCAGGGGGATCTGGAGGCTCTCTGGTCCCCCCTCCACAGCATCAGCACCCTGCAGCAGATCGGACGCTGTGTCAGGTCAGTGCAGTGAGGAGACCGGCCGTCTATCAGCTCCTCACTGACCGCACAAAGGAGTCGTCGCACCAGCGCTGCTTTCCTCAACTCCTCTCAAATTAGGAGTGCTGAATGAAAATCGGTTTAGTATTGGCCATGAAACAGTTCTCCTACTCTGAGATGTTTAGTCTGAGGTGGTTTTCTCCATACAGCACAGATCTGATGTTTGAGTTTTGCTTGCATTGCACCATTGCAGACAAGTGGTTTGTGATTGGATAGAGAGAGAGAGACAGAGAGAGAGAGAGACAGAGAGAGAAAGAGAGAGAGAGAGAGAGAGAGAGAGAGCATCCTCGGCGCTTGTAATTCTCTCCCTAACTGCTATAAGAGCTCTGATTGGACGCTGAATGGAAACGGTACTTTGCTGATTGGTCATTAGCTGTGCTGCTTCAGTCTGATTGGATAGTCAAACTGTTTGAGAAGATTGTGTTTTTCATTTAAGAGCAACAATTTTCAGGTGTTTCCTAATAAGTGAACGTTTCTTCAGTAGTTTTGTTGCAGCTTTACCATTGCCATTTGCTTTTTGTGCAGTAGACCAGGGGTTTTCAATCTTACAGATGCCATGGACCCCCCAGATATAATCTATATGAAAGGGCATAAAGTTTTTTATACGAAGACTCAATTTATACAGTGAAAAATTAATATAATTTTTTTCTCATTATAGTGCTGTACACATGTATTATTTATTTATTTACTTTATTTATTCATTTTAATCTAATTTCTGTTTATGTCATCAAATCTCATTTTCATTTTATCTTATTTATATTTATTTATTGTAATCTTTTTAATCTTGTATGTATATTTTTATATTTTAAAATTTTTTGTAATATTTGTATTATTTATTTTTACACTGCTTTCTATTTTTTATTTAATATTTTATCATTTTATTTTTAATTTGTTTACTTATTTTTATTTATTTATCTGTGTTTTATTAATTTTATTAATTAAAAATATTTTAAAAAATCATAATGTATTTTTTTTTCTTGCATTTGTATACCATATTTATTTTTTACACTTTTTTTAATACCATAAACATTTCCCAGCCCTCCCTTGTGGCCCCTGGGGGTCTCCGGGCCCCAGTTTGAAAACCCCTGCAGTAGCCTATAGAGCACTTGATCTGCTTGTGGCCTTTCTCTCATCTCTCGCCTCTTCTCTTCTCTCTTTAACCTCTGTCCCCGTCCTGTCCTCAGCTGTCTTCCTTCTCTCCGAGAGTTCTCTGGGAATCGGAGTCTGGATAACCTGGACTGCATCGGAGGCAGCTCTCCGTTCCCAAACTGGGATGATGATGACTTCAGTCAGGGCTGCAGCACTCTGGGACGCAGCAGCTGCATCAGTCAGGTCAGACCCTTTATGACCTTTGAGTTCATTATAGGACACGGCCGGCAGATGAGGATGAAGATGCATAATATGCATTGAACATAATGACATAGTCTTTTTAATAAATAACTAAAGAAATGGGCTGATGTATCCGTGTGTCACTCATGACCTTTGAGATTATACATGGTCCATTACAGCTCACAGAGCTTAGGGAAATGCATCAGCTCAGAGACAAATTGGTTATTAAATTGACATGCTTTGCTCATTTTGCACATTTCCTGTATGTGAATGCAGTTTTATCATAATTATGTATTTATCTGTGTTTTGATAGGATTTGAATGCCCTTCCACACTGTGCAATAAACCTTTATCCCAAAATGCAATGCACAAGACTTTCCTTTTCCAGTGTGACAAATGAACCTGAAGTGATTACAGCTTTTTTCTCTTTTTTGACTCATTATTTGATCAAAATGCCAGTTGTTGAAAGATTTTTACCCAACAATCAATAATTATGCAAACTACCCTGGTGGCCAAATGTTTAGACTTTTATGCTCACCAGGGCTGCATTTATTTGATTGTAAATACAGTAAAAACTGTAAAATTGTGAAATGTTAATACAATTTAAATTAACTGTTTTCTATGTAAATATATGACAAAATCTAATTTATTCCTGTGATCAAATCTGACTTTTCAGCATCATTACTCCAGTCTTCAGTGATCTTTCAGAAATCATTCTAATATGCTGATCTGCTGCTGAGTTATTAATAATGATGAATAGAAAGTAAATTTTATTGAAAATACAGGTAAAAGTTTTTCATAACATTCAAAATGTCTTTACTGTCATATATGTCACTTTATTGTAACAATTTAATGCATACTTGTTGATTAATAGTATTCATTTATTTTCTTTTGAAAGGTAGTGCATCACAGTTTCTATAAAAATATTGAGCAGCACAACTGTGTTCAACATTGATAATAATCAGAAATGTTTCTTGAGCAGCAAATCAGTATATTAGAATCATTTCTGAAGATCATGTGACACTGAAGACTGGAGGAATTATGCTGAAGAGCACAGATATTAATTACATTTGAACAAAATTTCACATAGAAAACAGTTTTTACTGTGTTTTTGATCAAATAAGTGCAGCTTTGGTGAGCAGAAGAGACTTTAAAAAATCTTTTGGCAGCTAGTGTGTATATAGTGCATAGTGCTCAGTATTCAGGTAATGTCATTCTGAAGGCAGTCATGCACCCGTCACTGTTCTTTCTCAATCATGTCAGTCCACATCAGCGTCACTGTGTCAGCAGGTGCGAGACATGGAGCTGAGCCATCATTATGGAGATGATCTGGAGGACATGCATCCTCGCTCCCGCTGCAGCGATCCTCCTGACATGCCCATGCCCACATGCTTCCGCTCACGCAGCCATAGTTACCTTCGTGCCATTCAGGCCGGCTGTTCTCAAGACGATGACACGGCCTCGATGGATTCTGATTCACCGCCGCCCACGACCACAACGACCGTACGCACATACAGCGACAGCACCGGTGAGTACAGACCAGCAGAGCCAGTCTGACCAGTGCTCAGAGAATAAAGAGAAGTGTGTTTCTGCTAGAAAAACATTTAAGAAAAGAAATGCATATCAGGATTTGATGGTGTTGCTTATTGTGCTGTCCAAAAAGAGCTTGTTTTCCATGTTTACAATGAAAATAAACGAGTCATGCTGTTGATCTAATGACACAAAAGAAGCTGAAGTGCAATAAAGTTCAAAAGTCAGTCATTCAAAAGTTTATATTTTAAGCATTTTTATTTTTATTATTTACATGACTGGCATTTATAGATGTAGGGAACTAATTAATTTTGACCTTAGTAAATGTTTCTAATATTAATTTCTAGATACACACAGACACACACACACACACACACACACACACACAATATATATATATATATATATATATATATATATATATATATATATATATATATATATATATATATATATATATATATATATATATATATATATATATATAAATAAATAAATAAAATTCATTGCTGTTGCCCAGAATAAAGGTAACACTGAACACACACTTTTTGTAACAACTTGACTTATTTTCTTGGTTTTATTATGAATATTATATATATTGTTTATTTATTTATTTATTTATTCAATGTTTTGCTCTTGTTTTTTACAAGAGACATCGTCTTGCTTGACTCCCTTGACATATACTTTATAATTGTTATGTTTTATTATTATTATTATTATTATTATTATTTGCTTATTATTATTATTACTATTATTATTATTTGCTTATTATTATTATTATTATTATTATTATTTTACCTATGCACAATTATATAATCAAATATTTTATTTATTTCAAATAATTTGACCAAACAGGAGTATTTTTCTTTGAAAATTCCTGCATATCCTACTTAAGAAGAGAGAGAGAGAGAGAGAGAGAGAGAGAGAGAGAGAGAGAGAGAGAGAGAGAGAGAGAGAGAGAGAGAGAGAGAGAGAGAGAGAGAGAGACCCGCCCCCTCTCCATTTCATTCACTACTATCCTCAGAAGGGGCGGGCCGATTGTTTGCGTCACACACTCACGCGGGGCGGATCTATCGGTCTGTTATCCAATCGCTTGCACGCAGAACAGTGACTGACAGCTCATTTGTCCAGTAATGATTCCCGACGCGTTGTTTCCTTCAACAATACTCCGCTGCATGTCACGAAGGCGTTTCCACACGGCTCTTTCTTTCCGCGACGTGGACGCTCTTATGATGATGGTGATGATGTTGTGTTAATATAAATCTCAGTATATGAGCGAAACAGCGACGAGTTGAGCATCGTTTCCAGCGCGAGAGCAGGTGAGAAACAGATACAGCTGTTCACGTGATGCGGATCGACATTCACGCACATTTATGATTTATATACTCACACGTGTGGATTTTGCTTTAGAATTGTGTTCTTTAAGATGGCAAACGTCTTTTTAAAATATATTTCATGTCCAGTGATTGTATCGATTGGCTATAATAATAATGTGTTATTACTTACTAAATTAATCATAATATTTTATTGTGATGGTTTATAATGACTTGTTATTATACAGGCTGATTGTGTTTTTTTGTATTTTTTTTTTAAGACAATTTATGTATGACTAACACTTATGCATGCTCATTCTCTCTCTCTCTCTCTCTCTCTCTCTCTCACACACACACACACACACTAACACACCCTATAAATGCAGTGCAATGCTCCCAAAACAGTTTCAGTTTCCAAAGGGAAGGATCATCTTTAATGGGACTTGACCTCCCTGTCAGACAGGAGCATTCACTGTCTTTATGATTACAACATGAAGAGGTTTGACATTACACACACCGCTCATGTTAAAGGTGTGACTTTGCATTTAATTGCTGTGCACTGTTCTGAAACCGGTTCATTCATCTGATAACAGGCCTTTAGAGAAAATTACAGGTTGTGTATTATAGACACAGTCTGATGGAGAGGCTTCTGTTATTGTATGCACTCTTATATTTCTTTCAGATTTCTTTGGTGTCTGGCTCTTGTATAATGTTTTGTATTATGCTTCCGGAAGAGCTGTATTAAGCGACAAAAGACATAAAGAGTGAGTTTTCGTCAGTGCAGTGGGTTGGATAAATAGTCGGCCAACTCCCAAGATGTTAGTACTGAAGCATGATAACATTTCATCTGGGTTTTTTTTCCATAATGACCAACTTGCAAGAAGCATATTTTTCCTGAATCGTGGCATGGAGCTTAACATGTTACGGCACTAATTCAGGTGCATGTTTTGAAATCCGAAGTGTTTCATTCATGGGAATCGATAGATAAGGATGAGATTCCCACGAGGCTTTTAACATTCAGCTTCCAAGACTTTTTCCTGCACTTACAGGCCATTTCTAATGGATCTGCTCAATTATTTAACCTTCTCCTTCTAAGCTCAAAGCTCTTGTGTTGGAGAACTTTATGCAGCATTAACGTCATATTGAATGATTGAATGAATGTTTCTGTAGATATGATTTCTGAAGCTGCAATTCCAGGTAGTAATCTTTGTGTTAAAGTCAACATGAAATCAAAACCTGTTGACTTTAAGCACACAAAAGCACATTCTCTCCTGCTTGATCTGATTGTTTATGACTTCAAACCGGTGCATATGATCTCCTCTCATGGCTTTGTTTGCATGGCTGCTGTTGCTATAGTCCATCTCTTTGGGGTTTTACAGCATTTAAACATCAGCAGTGTTTAGAAGAAGCTGACGCATGCTGCTTCCTTGGAAAGTGTTTTAAGAAATGCTGGGAGGAAAATAAGCTAATTTTAAGGAGTAGTTCACCACAAAATGAAGATTCTGTCATTATATGCTCATCCTCATGAAACTGCTGTTTTCTGTGCCTTATGAAGAGGGAAAAATCTTCCCAGCAGCTTTTGTAAGATAACACCAGAAAACAACCTTAAAACTTTTAGTTCTTAGATGAACCAAACCTTTAAAGGGATAGTTCATCCAAAAATATCCTTCATCATTTACTCACCCTCAAGTTTTTCCAAACCCGAATGAGTTTCTTTCTTCTGATAAACATAAAAGACGACATTTCTGACTGGTGAGAAACACACCTAGATGAACCGTGAGTGCAATAAACTAAGTATCAGCAGCAGAAAAGCCTGTAATTAGGGCTTTTATTAGTTATACAACCTTCATCACACCCAGAATTAGTGAACTAACTAGCACACACCATGTCCTAGAATGTAAAATGCCAAAATAGTGTGAGATTTCTCAGGTCAGAAGGTTTGGGATTTTACTCGTTTTTGCTTCAGTAACCTCAAGCAGGTTATAAACGCTTTATGAAATAGTTTTAGATCACAGAAAGCGGGATGAATCATTTTATTAGTTCACATTCTTGCCTGGATTATGGGAATGAATGCATTTAATGTGTGTTGGGTTTATCAAGCTAACTCTTCAATACAAGGGTCTAGATTTGTTTTCTACATTAGTGGAGACATAAGAGAACCACAATTTGTACATTCAGTTGAACAAACTTAAGTTAAAGTTAAAGACTGTCTGTTCTTATGCTTTATATAGAGAGATAATAGCCATAGATCACGCCTTCTCTTTCCATTTGCTCTTTTATCAAACAGCATATTTCAAACTCATCGACACACGATTGTTAATTCCTGAAGTGAGCTTTTACAGTTTGTCTCGTGATCTGTAGCTTTGCTGTTATTGTGTCAAGACTTTCACATGCATTGTCAAATATCTCACATCGCATCTGTTTTATCACGCATAATGCCAAATGACATCTTAACCGTGCTAAATGTTCTAATGGTTTTTGTTGGTCATGGGAAAGTTTCCATAGTTTGCACATTTCCCACACTAAAGGCCAAATCCACATAATGAGCCAATCCTCACAGATTCCAGCGGCGCTCCGATTTAAAGCTCATATTCCACCGAAGGTTCATTCCACTCGAGTAAGCAACTAAAACAATGACCCTGATTGTTTTACATCAGCTGCAGTTATTACCTTTATTCTACACAAAGCTTCTTATGTCTGTTTTACAGGATTTGTGTTGTTTGCTGCGGTATTACTAGTCAGGATTTTTCCGGATTATTTCCAAAGAAAATAAAAGCATCTAGAATATTCAGCAAAACATAACAAGCTCGTTTGGAGAGATCGTTTTGAGGAATAGATGTCATAACGCATTACGGATTAAAGACCATGTTTGATCTAGTTTCATTGTACAGTAAAAGAAAATAATGGAAGTGAACTGAGCTACATCAGCGTTTAAAGTCTATCTGATGTGGCATTTAGCTTGCATCGAACAAACCTCAGAAGTATTAGAAGCTGTAGAGGTTATTAATGCCAATATGATGCATTAGCAGTGGATGCTTATTAGCACAATACATCTGCCATATTGGAAAGGGCAAGATCCATGAACATGAATTAATAGCAACAGGCAGCACAGTCCCGTGCATCAGATTTCCATAAGATTTGGTTTGTCATAACAAGCAGTTCTGCATATTGAAAACTCATGCAAAATCAAACGAGAGTTGGTGAAACGCTCTAGTAAAATAATAAGGTGAAACCCTTGACATCATAACCAAACTAAGCATCGTTATGAGGTCACATGACAGCAATAGGCTTCGTCTAGACCTGGATTGTGATTGACAGCATGTGTGTCACAGACATGAGCGGAATGTTGGCGTGATGATGTCACAGTGGTGTTTTGTCTTCTGGCGCTATGCAACAGTAAGAATCACTTCTGAATCACAATGATACAGGCCTTATCTGATTCACACTGCCTTCACTTTGACAGAATTTATGTAATTACAAGATGACTAATATGAGCTGTTCACATCCTCAGTCTAATTTCTATGGCAATGTTCATCATAATACTAAAATGAGTCACGTGTGGCTTTATTGATGACAGCTAAACAATTAATGTCTCATTAATACATGTCTTTATGCTAAAATACTAGAAGACGTGCATCAGATGATTGACTCAACATTTATTTACATACATACGTACACTCTGTCTGTCTGTCTGTATGTATTATTTTTGCATTAAAACAGTATCATGATAAGTAAGCACATTTTCCAAAATAACTAAAAAAAACATTATTAATGCACTCTGATATTTTACTTTAAACTTTTTTGTGATTGTCATTATTCTCAATGTTTATTGTTTTTATATTCTCATAAACGTGATATAGTATTTTTACTTAATGCAAAATATAATTTCTGTAATTTCAAAATAGTGTGTATTTATTGTGCTTTTACACTTGAAATATAACTTGAGCTGCATTTTCCTAAAAGCAATTTGACAAAAGTTTGACATAACGATTTATTTATTTTCTGAAACTTTGACATAACACAGCATAAAAGAAATCAGTACACTGAAAAAAATAATAATAATAAATTCAGCGAATTTACAAAATAAAAATTGGGTTGCATTCAATTTATTTTAGCTACATTTAAATAAACAAATTTAGTTAACTAACTTTCAAAAAAAAAAAAAATTTTTAATGTAGCTTGGGATCGATCTGCACATCCTAATTGAAAACTATCACCATAGAGAGCTTTCCATCCCAAGTTAAAAGTGATTTCTACTTAATGTTTTTAAGCAATGTAGTGCTTTGCTTCTAGAATAAGGTTTTGAGTTGGGTTTCGCACAAAGAACCGGTCATTAACAAGACCCTCTCCGCTTTAGAGTTGTTCAGCGAGTTATTTACATTCCCTCATGGCTCAGTAAATGTCTCGTTTCATTCACAATGCATTTCATTCGCGTAAGCAAGCCTCTGCTCTTCAGAAACCCGGGATTTCTAGGCCACAGGCGATCTAGGATGCTGACACAGACATTACAGCAGCTGCTCCAAACAGAGCAGTAAAAATACACCAGCTGCATCTAATGCAGATTTCATAAAGGCCCTCTTACTGTTGAATTCCAGCGAATGAAACCTTTCTGAATTGCTCTTTCAGACAGTCTGCGAAGGCGCAGATGTGAATACTGAAGAGAACGAAGGATTAATGTGATCATGGCCACACCTGAATAATAAAGTCAGACTGGATGGCTCACACACAGCACACCAGTGTTGATTCAGCACAGTCACTTCCCTATATAAGATGTGGATCCGAGGAATCCAGCTCTTGTAGATTAAGGCATGCAAACAAATATTTGTTGGTGGCCTTTAGCTAGTCATGTTACAGTCCTGCCTTAATCACAAACACACATACCAATCATTGTTTGCTGAGATATTTCCACCTGACGATTTTTAAATATGATATGTATGTTGAGAGAACACATCTGTCATTTGCTTTTTGCTGCGTAAGTGATTTATTGTCGTATGGTTTTCTAAATTACAATTAACAAATAAGTTTTAAGAACTACAAATATGGCAGATATGTGAGGCCAATGGTTAAACAACATGTAACAATCAGAAGCAGAAAGTTGTTTTAGAGATTCTTTAGAAAAACTTGCCCTGATGATGCATCTCTAAATTTATCCCCTTTAGCGCAGGAAAATAATCGATTAGCCAACCACCTTCCCCTTCATACATTCAGGAACTGATGCTGACTCGTCCGTTTCAACATGAATGCATGCATGTAAATCAGCTTTTGTCCGTCTGTTTGCGAATGTCTTTGAGAGTTTGCGTTGGGCTTATGAGCTGTCATGAGAGATATTTAACATGTACAGCTGCACTAAATGTGACCCTGGAGCACAAAAGCAGTCTTAAGTCTCTGGGTATATTTATAGAAAGCCAAAAAACATTGTATGGGTCAAAATTATAGATTTTTCTTTTATGCCAAAAATCATTAGGATATTAAGTAAAGATCATGTTCCATGAAGATATATTGTAAATTTCCTACTGTAAATATAGCAAAACTTAATTTTTTACTTTTAATATGCATTGCTAAAAACTTCATTTGGACAACTTTAAAGGTGGTTTTCTCAGTATTTAGATTTTTTTGCACCCTCGGATTCCAGATTTTCATATAGTTGTATCTCCGACAAATATTGTCCTCCGAACAAACCATACATCAATGGAAAGATGATTTATTCAGCTTTCAGATGATGTATAAATCTTGATAAAGCTTTTGAGGTCCAGGGTCACAAACGTGTTTGGAGTCTCAGTATGGCTTTTGTCATTTTAAGAAAGGAAAGTTTTTAAGAATATTATGTTTGATCTTCTGAAATCATGTAGTTTCTGTGTCATATTTTGAGTGTGAAACATACACGCGGCTCTGACGCTCAGATTTTACGACACACACAGGATTGCTGTGGCCTTGTTATGTTTGCCATCATTTCCGTCTGCCAACTCCACCCTGTGAACTCACACTGAGACACACACACACACACACACACACACTGGGGTTACAGTATTGGGCAAAATATTATCTTTCTCTTCTCTGCATTTCTCCTCTTGTTCAGTTTGCCTCCGAATCTAGTTATCAGATAAACCTTCCATTGTACATTACGAATACTATTGGCGGATTGCTTTTGTTACTCGTTTGTAAGTCACTTTGGAGAAATGCATCTGCTTAGTGCATAATGTAAATGCAGTCCACTTTATTTGTGATCCTCGAGCACAAAAGCAGTCTTTAGTCTCTGGTGTATATTTGTAGCAATAGCCAAAAAAACACTTTATGGGTCAAAATTATCGATTTTTCTTTTATGCCAAAACATATTAGGATATTAAGTAAAGATCATGTTCCATAAAATATATTTTTAAATTTCCTACCATAAATATATCAAAACTAATTTTTAATTACTAATATGCTTTGCTAAGAATTTATTTGGACAACTCAAAAGATGATTTTCTCTGTATTTTGATTTTTTTATACACCCTCAGATTCCAGATTTTCAAATAGTTGCATCTCAGACAAATATTGTCCTCCGAACAAACCACACATCAATGGAAAACATATTTATTCAGTTTTCAGGTTATGCATAAATCTCAATTTAAGGTTTTGTTGTCCAGGATCTTATTTCTGTCTCTATCTTGATTGAAATCCAGTAACCCATTAAAAACTGCTAATACAAACAATTCAGTGAACAAATTAAAGAATGAGGTCAAATACTCGTAAGCACTAAAATGCAGCAGGATCTGTATGTCAGATATTTTAGTGTGTTTGTGAATCTTTCTGATATTTTGCTATCTAATGCAGTGACATTCAGAGATTTTAGCATGGCTTTGGAATCCAGATACAGTTTGGGACCGCTGTGAGGCTGGAAAAACAACTGTGTTGTTGGAAAGAAAGGTCGCTCGCAGGCTGTGTTGACGTCAGAGTCACTGCCATCATAAACACGGACAAAACACGCACACACACACACACACACACACGGTCACATGTTCACGCTGAGAGCTGTGAGGACCCAACCAGACTACAGCTGAGAATTGAGTCAGCTTTAATAATCAATCTAAATATATATATATATATATATATATATATATATATATATGTATATATACAGTCTAGACCAAAAGTTTGGACGCACCTTCTCATTCAAAGAGTTTTTTTTTTATTTTCATGACTATGAAAATTGTAGATTCACACTGAAGGCATCAAAACTATGAATTAACACATGTGGAATTATATACATAACAAAAAAGTGTGAAACAGCTGAAAATATGTCATATTCTAGGTTCTTCAAAGTAGCCACCTTTTGCTTTGATTACTGCTTTGAACACTCTTGGCTTTCTCTTGATGAGCTTCAAGAGGTAGTCACCTGAAATGGTCTTCCAACAGTCTTGAAGGAGTTCCCCGAGAGATGCTTAGCACTTGTTGGCCCTTTTGTCTTCTGTCTGCGGTCCAGCTCACCCCTAAACCATCTCGATTGGGTTCAGGTCCGGTGACTGTGGAGGCCAGGTCATCTGGCGCAGCACCCCATCACTCTCCTTCTTGCTCAAACAGCCCTTGATGCTTTCAGTGTGACTCTACAATTTTCATAGTCATGAAAATAAAGAAAACTCTTTGAATGAGAAGGAGTGTCCAAACTTTTGGTCTGTACTGTTTATATATATATATTGTTATATTAAGAGATAACATATATATAGTATATGTTAAGATATATTAAGCTGTATAAGAGGAATATATTCATTATGTATCTATGTTAAATATTCATCGCTGTAGTCTAATGATTATTTAGTTATTATAAAGTTAAACAGGGCTGGGTTGTGCATATAAACTATGGGAAAAATAGTCTCACTGTCTCCAGATATAAGTATCGCTGTCTGTGTGTGTGTGTGTACTTGCATACATTCAATTATACATCATGTCAAATATCGAAGTGATTTCATGTCTTGCATACTAAGTTTGAATGGCGTCTCAGATCCATCAGTCTCATCATCTCTCTAATGTTTAATGTTTTTTGCAGTCTCCACATGCATGACCTCCTGTAAGAGGGTGGCTCCGCCTCCTGTTCCCCCCCGCACCACCTCCAAACCCTTCATCTCCGTCACCGTGCAGAGCAGCACCGAGTCTGCGCAGGACTGCTACCCCGACCGCAAGAGCGAGGTCAACAGCCAATCAGGACGCAGCAACTCCTCCGACAGCCTCGACAGCCTGCCCAAAGGGTCACGACCCCCTGTAGCGCCGCCCCGTGAGCCCCAGATCCCGGCGGCTGTGGTCATCTCTCCCAACCCGCTCCGAGAGTCCCATCATGAGCAGGTGAAGGGGCAGGCGCTCCCTGCAGACGACCCCCCTGTAGACCCCGTCCCGAGACGGAAACTCTCCTCCATTGGGATTCAAGTGAGTTTATTGAGCTCAGGCTCTCACACACTTGAATATGAGTGGATTTTAGAGTTGCATACCTTCTATAAAAGGGTCATATGACTAGGGTTGGGCATCAATTGAATTTAATCCATTCTGATTCTTATTGATTCCCAAAACATATTTAATGGATTGTACTGTTTTTAATGTAAATAGACAACGGTTTTATTCAGAGATTGCCATGGAAATGGTGTTAAAGAGTAAATGAATAAATATCAATTACCAGTTTCCATTCCAATCATTAATGACATCATTTTAATATTTGGTTGTACTATCCCTTTAAGTTTTGTGAAGTAGGGCCACTGCTAGGAAGCTTTTAAGCTGTGTTTATGATCAGTACGCACAACAGTGACTGTGAAATAATATATATTTTAGATATGGAAATTACATATTTTCAGTTTTGATATTTGGGATTTGTTCATTGCACTACTTTAACCACCAACCAGCCACACCCCGTCCCCCTGTCCTGACCACACCCACTGTCCTCTTTTTGGAAAACTAAAATATGGTCACCCTACATGAAGTTAATCATGCGTGCACAAAACTACTACAATGGTACCTCTATGTTTCACAGACACACCGGGGCAATTAATGTTGAGTTGCTTTGCTTGTTTAGATAATGTAAACACTTAAAAACATACTCGTATATCTTAAAACTTCTGGTTACATGATCCTAAGCTCTTTACAATAAAATCCACTCAAAAGTTTCATGCAAAACAGAAATACAACAAATAGAATATCAGATCTCTGTCATATGGCCAAAATAAATGCAAAAAAAAGCTTTTATGCATGGTGGTGTTTGACACATTAAAACTGTAACAATGTATCTTACAAGATAACACGATGTAACCTCGCTCTCTCTCGAAATTTGTCCCCACATTAAGTCCTTGTATTTGAGGGTAATGGACCTGGAAAGTGCTTGAAAGATCCTTGAATGTGAAGTTAATCAAGGTGTGGGAACCCTGATGAAACCGTATCACATGACCCCTTTAAGTTGAGCGCTCATATTTCACTGCTGTTTGTAGGTCGACTGCATTCAGGAAATCCAGGCTAAAGTAGAGACGCCACCGCTGGCCAGATTCCAGTCGATCGGAGTTCAAGTGGAGGACGGCTGGACGTGAGTTTGTGTCACTTCCTGTTTCTCACTCACTGTATGATAAACCTGGTCTCAGAAAATGAACTCAGCTGCAAACAGACACTTTTTCAGCAGCCTTGGTTTGGTACTGGAAGTATTTTTCCTCATTCAGTTTTTGTATAATCTTTACAGAAGATTTATTAATAAAGATAGCCTTAAACCAAACCAACACGCTATGTTTTTGAAAATCAGAACAAAACTTGGGTAAGACTATAGGGAAACAATGCCATAACATTATTGTAATAACAAAGCAATTATTATATAGATGTACATATCAGTAACATTTTTATTTATTTTTTTTTACAAGAAAATAATACTTTTATTCGACAAGGAAGCATAACATTGACCAAAATTACAGTAAAGGCATTTATTATTAAATTATTATAAATACAATAATAATAAAATTATACAAAAGTTTTCTATTTCAAATAAATGTTGTTATTTTGAACTTGCTATTCATCAAAAAATCCTGAAAGAAAGGCATCTCGGTTTCCACACAAATGTTAAACAAATGGTTTTCAGCCAGCTTTGCTTTTTTTTTTTAAATCTACAAAACTTTTTTTTACAATTAAATGATTTTTAAAAATATTTAAATAATATTTTCATAACAGCATGTTTCATTGTTACATTAAATTAAATTATGGAAAACATTAGTTTAATAATTTTTATTATTTCTTTAAAGAAATTAAAAAATATTATATTAATAAATTAATTAATTCCTCAAAATTTTAAGTGGCATTCTTAGTGTAGTAGACTGAAAGCATTAGAGAATCAACTCTTTTAAATGAAGGCTCTGTCTTTAAGTTTGTCTCATTGTATCTGACGTCAAACACAGATCTGCATGCAGTCTCTGGCCTGTGAAGATGCTAGAATCCCGAGCCAAGCTGTACTAGCTCGATAGGGCATATATGTTCATGCTCTGGCTCAAATATGGCCTAGTTTCTTCTGTTTAGTGCAGCATTAAACAGAATCTAATGGGAGACTGTCTGTAGTTAGAAGCGTAATTGATATAAGTTACATCATTTGACTCATGACTCTCTCTCTCTCTCTCTCTCTCTCTCTCTCTCTCTCTCTCTCTCTCTCTCTCTCTCTCTCTCTCTCTCTCTCTCTCTCTCTCTGTGTGTGTGTGTGTGTGTGTGTGTGTGTGTGTGTGTGTGTGTGTGTGTGTGTGTGTGTGTGTTAGTTTCAGCCGCTCCAGTAGTATGGCCTCTAGGCAAGAGACGGACTCGGACACACAAGACCTCTCGCTCACATCCCTTACGTTCCCGTCTAACTCCAAACACACCGAGAAGAAAGTCATGGTCAACAGCGCCAGCCAATCGGTGGACTCGCCTCCGCAGCTCTCCCTTGACAACGGTAACCATGAAAACGAGGTGGCGGTGACGACCAGCGGCCCCTCCCGACAGATCCTGACCAATCGCTCGACCACACAGAGCAGCTCCTCGTCCTTCTCCGAGAGTCTGGATCCGGCCCTCGACCCGTCATCCCTCCCACCACCCGACCCCTGGCTGGAGAGCGGGAGCGGGACGGGGAACGGAGGCCCCGCCCAGCCGCTGAAGGGGGTCACAGGAGCCACAGCATGCCGGCGGGACGGTCACTGGTTCCTGAAGCTGCTGCAGGCCGAGACGGGTCGGATGGAGGGATGGTGCAGTCAGATGGAGAAAGAGACCAGCGAGCACCAGCTCTCAGAAGAGGGTAAGACCGCATCTATGGTCCTTGGTGTGTTCTGGTGGACTAGAGATCGTAGGGTGGCCCTCCGAAATCTAAAGACCCTGAATGGTCTCACATATGTGACCCTGGACCATAAAACCAGTCATAATGGTCATTTTTTTGAAAGTGAGAGTTATACATCATCTGAATAAATAAGCATTCCATTGATGTATGGTTTGTAAGGAGGACAATATTTGACTGAGAAATAACTATTTGAAAATCTTGAATCTGAGGGAGCAAAAAAGTCTCTTCTGCTCAGCAAGGCTGCATTTATTGTAAAGTAAAAAATACATGCCTGATTCAAGAAAAGGGTCTCAAAATGCCCAACAAATATTATTTTACTAACTTGTTAATTTTAAGTTAAATTGTAATTTGCTGGTATAATGTCTGCTAGAATGTAAAAAAAAAGTTTACGGTTAAGTATATATTATAAAATGTAGTTTTGAAATAGATTTTTTTTAAAGCAAGACAAAACAGTAAAAAGCACATTTTGGCTATTTAATTTATGCAGTCGTGAAAAACATTGGCAACATCGTCTCAGGTTACGAATGTAACCATGGTTGCCTGAGTAGGGAATGAGATGCGTCCTCTAGGGGTCGCTATGGGGAACACCTTGTCGTGACCCGTGTCTGAAGCATATATTGAAAAAACACCAATGAGTTGGCCGGCAATAGCCCCTGATGTCACTACCGGTGCGACTATAAACAGGCACCAGGAGAACACGTCATTCACTTCTTCGTCTGAAGAATTCAGAATCATGGCGAGCACTAAGTACCAACTCTACCATTTCCATGGGAGTTGCCCCTGGGAAGTTAGATGGCTGTCTGTGACATTATGGCCAAAGGCCTAGGCTACATACCCAACTTACCTGTTAGGGCCTCGACCCGGGGTATAGCTCAAGGCTTGGAATCAAGAAAGATTCCTTTAAAGGGATACGGCCAAGAGCATATCATTTTATACTAAGTCTTGCCTTTCACACTGGGGCTACCGCTTGCTCTTGCATAAGCTTGCTGAAGGAACTGTCTCAACGGATCCCTAGTAGCAGCACCCTGTTTAGATGGGTATCCGAGATGAACAGGGATTTACCAACTCAAGAAAGGGCATGAAGCCACCGAGCGAAGCCCTAACCATATAGGATTTTTATTAAGAACGCAGAGTACTAGCGTGTGAACTTATCACAGTGTGGATTTAAGAAAGTGCACAAAGACTTCACGTGCACACTTACCATAACATGGATTTTAAATACTGTTCTAAGGGGGGGCTCTCGTGGCACTCTGATAGACCCTTACCGTACAGGATTTCAGAAAGTGTGCCGAGTCTTGCGTACACACTTACCACTTACGTGGATTTTAGAAGGAGCGCAGAGTGTTCGATATGCACATTCACCACCATATGGTTTTCAGAAAGTACACCGAGCTTAACGTGTCTACTTACAACTTCCTAAGCATCGCAGAGGTGGCGAACTGCAAGGGAGAGGCAAGCTCAAATTTACAAACCTCTGGTGAGGGGAGCATCACCTAAGAAAGCATATACAAGAAGATTCCCACAACTGCCACCTCCACTTCCCGCTCAATGTGTCAGCAAGAAGGGATATCCAAGTGACCAGGAAGCCCCTAAGGGTGACCTGGCCAGATGATCAAGAAGGCTCCCGCAGAAACCTATGATCTGGCCCCCTGATACCGGAAGCATGAAGCCGGAATCAGGGCTATCATACCGGCTGGACATAATGCCGACGAGTGTTTAGTAACACTGTGATTGAGCACTGCAAAGAAAACTCCCACACATAACCTCCAGCAATTTTATACACATAAGTATATATAGAATGTATCATACTCACTCACCCTGGTTCCCGCACTGGAGCCCCGCTCAAGAGGAGACCGTAATGCAGGAAGTTCCCACCTAACCTCTGTCAGATGGAGAGCTGGTGGTTATAGGGGAACTAGGAAGGGGAAGATATCTTCCTTTAAAGATAGGCAAAGGGAGGTGGTGGGGGAGGAGCGCGAGCCTCGACACTAGCCTTCATTGCTAGTCTCTGCTACAAACTCTGGTAAACATTGAAATACTCGCATCCCCTCTGAGTCTCGCGAATGCATCACAATGAGCACATCCAACTCTCTTGAGCGCTGAATGCTTGCGCTTGCTTTTCACTACACACACCACAGTATGCGAGCCGTGTGAACTGCAGGTATCCGAGCAAAGCCTCTGGTGAGAAACATGCACTCCTATACACTGTACGCTTCAAACTAAACAGTCATGAAGACGACGAAGTGAATGACGTGTTCTCCCGGCGCCTATTTATAGTCGCACCGGTAGTGACGTCAGGGGCTGTCACCGGCCAAGTTGATGGTGTTTTTTTAAATGTATGCTTCAGACACGGGTTACGACGAGGTGTTCCCCATAGCGAGGGGGGGGGGGGGGCACGTAAAACCTGTATTGAGCCTTCTGCCCAGTGCTTTATTTTGTTCAGCTTTGACCAGGATGCACCAAAATGAAAATTCTTGGTAGAAGAAAATACTAAATATTATATTATATTAATATTAAACTATAGTAATAATATAAATGCACATAAAAGCATTTCTAAAACTTAAGCTAAAATTAAAAAGGAAAACTGAATGTATTAATATATTAAGTATTAGATGAAAAACAAAAGACTTATAAGTCTTATAAAAATAAGTCTGTTGAAGTCATTAGTTAGACCTTTTAAAGTGGTACACAGGCTTTGATTTCTCTTAATGAATGAAACAAAGTGCCTCATTAATTAGGTTAATTACATGTGCTCTGAGCAGCTCTAGGGTTTCTATCAATCTTCACAGTCTCTGTTTGTCTGTCAAATACACCTGGTTCAGTTCATTAGTTTTCCTCAGCTCTTTCTGCCAAAACACTTATAGATATCTCTCTCTCTCTCTCTGTCTCTCTCTCTCTCTCTCTCTCTCTCTCTCTCTCTCTCTCTCTCTCTCTCTGTCTGTCTGTAGTTTTGGGGAAGGTCCGTATCGCGGTGGGCTGCGCTCAGCTCCTCATGTCCCAGAAGTTCCAGCAGTTCAGAGGCTTGTGTGAACAAAACCTGGTAGGTCAATCACAGCAGTTCAGTCTGTTTTTGTACATCAACTCAAATACAGCATCTGCTCTGATTATAGTTAAGCATTAGTTCTCAAATCAGCTTCTCAGGATCAGAGCAGCACATTTATCAGCAGAAGATCTTGAGATGTCGCCCCCTTCTGGACAACTGAATATAAACTTGTGTGAAATACTACTCCATATTGAATGTTGTACTATGTTTCCCTGTCTGTTCAGAATGTGAACGCAAACCCCAGACCCACGTCTCAAGATCTGGCCGGGTTTTGGGATCTTCTTCAGCTCTCAATAGAAGACATCAGCCTCAAATTTGACGAGCTTTATCATCTCAAATCAAACGAGTGGAAGCTGGAAGGAGATTTGCCGGTGAAGCAGGTACAAATACAGCTAATGAAATATATGTAGAAATAAATGGCATGCAGATGATACATTTTCATGTGCGAACTAAATATACTAGACATTCACACTCAGAACAGTGATGTTTTAGTATTATTTATAGTATTTGTTATTATTTAGAAATAGCTTTTATTTTTATAGTTTTATGTTTTTAATATTCCTATTTAGCACAAATTCATTTTAATTTTAATTTTAGTAATTATAATAATACGTCAACTTAAACTACTATTTCAGTAACAGTTTTATTTTAATTTAAGTTTTAGTCATTTTGTCCTGTGCTTATGACATTTTTTTTATATAGATATATTTCTGTTTAGCTTTAATTTACACTAACAGTCAAAAGTTTGGAATCATTAAGATGTTTTTATGTTTTTGAAGGACATCTCTTCACCAAGGCTGCATTTATTTGACTGAAAATGTAGTAACGATAATTTAAGTGTTATTGTGGAAGATCATTGCTGTTTAAAAGAATGCTTTTCTACTGTAATGTATTTTCAAATGTAATGTTTTGCTATGATCAAAGGCTCATTCCTCCAGTCTTCAGTGTCACATGACCCTTCAGAAATCATTTTAATATGCTGATTTACTGTGTAATTGTCAATTTTTATTGCCGCTCAATTATTAAAAGTTTTTTTTTATCAATGTTAAAAACAGTTTTTGCTGCACAGAAACTGTGATGCATTTTATTTTTCAGGATACTTTGATGAATAGAAAGTCCAAAAAAACAGCATTTTTTTTAGATATTTTTTTTAACTGTCTATTTTGGTCACTTCAATCCATCATTGCGGAATGAATGTTTTTTTTTTTTTTTTTTTTTTACTACTAATTTTACTACTTTTAATAACTTATTTTCAGTTAGTTGCCAAGTTTAAGTTGATGTTTTGCTTCTAATGTTTATTAGGGATGCACCGATATGAAAATTTTGTCTGATACCGTTAATTTTTTATATATATATATATATATATATATATATATATATATATATATATTTGAAAGCTGATAACCGATATGTTGGCCGATAAATCTATATCCAAATTTTATAAACTTTTTGAGAGCCTGATTAAAAAAAGTTTTCATCATTAATAGCAACATCCCAAACACTTCAACATAAGCAGACTAGTTTGAACATTATATATTTTTAAAAAATTGTAAAATTCATCATAAAAGACTTACAAATAAATAACATAATGCATAAATAATGCAAACAATTCATCTCAATTCAACTGTGTCTGAAGGAAATAAAGCATTATTTATCACCTTTAAGATATCAGCCAATCTTTCTTATCAGGGACATACCGATAACAGAAAAATTTTGCATTTATCGGCCGATACCGATATGCTGGCCGATATATCGTGCATCCCTAATGTTTATATTTGATTTTCTTTCAGCTTTATTTCCGTTACCAAAAATTATTCAGAATATTTTTGGTTTTAGTAAACAGTAGGGGTGTAACGGTACACAAATAGTTTGTTTACAAGCCGTTTTAATTACATCTTCTGGTATTTGTCAGATGTCTCATAGGTCACGCAAGACTGACTCATGCATTTTTGCTTAATAAAGGTAAAGCTTTGAATGTATGTGGAAAACTCTTTTAGGAAGTGAGTTTAGTATAATTTTGCCTTTAAAAAGTTTTATAATTTTTATCACATGTTAATGTAAAAAATCGTATGTAATATAACTTGTGTTTGTTTATTTGCTGGTTTTGATTGTATTCGTTATACTTGTTTTTTTTTTTTTTTTTGTTTTTTGGCCATGGAAATATCCTAAGTTGCTGACATGGCATTAAATAAAAATATGCTACTAATCACATCTTTCTGCGAGTGAAACACTGATTGTGTTATTACACGAGTCTTGAAATGTTCATTCATGTTTATTTCACATTTAAACTAGTAGTAAAGAGGAAGCGATGATCACATTTACACATATACGTGTACCGTTATACCTCTGACTCCAGTACATGAATGCATTAAGAGCCAGTTTCTTATGGTTTGTGTCTCTTGGTCTCTGATCTTTCCGGTTGTGTGACGTTCAGGAGAACCAGAAACGGACTCCTCCGGTGCCCAAGAAGCCTGGGAAGACTAAAGCGGCCCTGGGCCGAGAGAAGAGCAACGACACGGTGGACAAACAGAGACAGGAGGCTCGCAAGCGGCTCATGGCTGCCAAGAGAGCTCAGTCCGTCAAGCAGAACTCAGCCACCGAGAGCGCCGACAGCATCGAGATCTACGTCCCCGAGGCGCAGACACGGCTCTGAGGAGACGCACCAGATGCACAGCGAACACGCTCAAGGGCTCCGGCGTCACACACAGCAACAAAAGCTGCTTTTGTCTTTTGACGCCGTCGTTTAATACACAGAGGTGAGAGAGTGGGACGGAAATCACGCAGTGCGAACAGACTGCCAAGGAAAACCTCACAACAATCTCATTAGATGCAATGAATAATATTATTATTGATATGATTATTAATATCGGACTGCTATTGATTACGATTACTGTCCTAGATTGTTTTATTTATTCTAATATTTTGGATAAGAGCTTCTGTATCGTAGAAAGACGCCCGCCACTCGATTGAAATCCACGTCTTCCTGTTACACGCTTCGCTTTCTGTTCTTCTTCCTCTCTTCCTTCACCAGAGATGCTCCTCGTCTTTTGTTAACGGTTTTGATCGATGGAAGCGATAGAAACGTGTGTGAACCGATGCGGTGTGTTTCAGGACAGCCAGGTGGCGCTCTTCCATTTACCATGTTTAGAAATCATGCTTGGTGACGTATCAGATCTCCATCTCAGGTCCTACAGTCTCACGGTTGTCCAGTTCTCATGGGTTTAAACAGGTTTTCAATTGTTATTGTCTTTCTATGCTTTAAGGAAAGCAACCTGACCTGATGTTTTGTTGAATGAAGTGCCTGTGGGTAACTTTAAGACCCTTGTAGCAATATCAAAGATTATAATATCACAATTTAATCAGCACCCCCTAAAACATGTAGTTTAGAAGCTTTGACGGCGTGATAAAACTCAAAACGTAAAGAGCGAAATATGGTTCTTCGTTCCTTTTCTCTTTCAAACTGCACAAATCTGCACTTATCACTCCTCGTCATGTTTTAATACAGTATTGAAAATGACTAGATAAAGCAGACTCTTCTGTAACTGAACGCCTTTACTGGGAATTTTCACAAAAACACATTTGATGTGGTTCAATTTGGACTTGGAATTGTTAAAGGCTGAAAACATCGTTATGCTATGTTTTTGTTTGTTTTTTCCAAAGAAGGTGGTTAGGTTTGCAATTTGGAAATTAAGAAATCCTACCTAAATATTCTAATATTAATGTGGTTTTATTAATTCCATCCTTTATATATTTCATGTGACTTAATCTGATTTGTCCAACACAAACTCACTGCTTGTTTCTTACTGCTCTTTCCATGTTTGGGGTCGGTTAGATTTTGTTTGTTTTAAAAGTCTCTTGTTCTCACCAAGGCTGCATTTATATGATTTTTTTTTTTAAATTAAATTGTGAAATATTATTACACTTTAAAATAGCTGTTTTCTATGTGAATATCTGCTCAAATGTAATTTATTCCTGTGATCAAAGCATCGTTCCTCCAGTCTTCAGTGTCACATGATCTTCAGAAATCACTCTAATATGATGATTTACTGCACAAGAAACATTTCTGATTATTATCAGTGTTGAAAACCGTAGTTGCACACAATATTTTTGTGGAAACGTGTGATGCATTTTATTTCTCAGGATTCACAGATGAACAGAAAGTTCAAATGAACAGCATTTATTTGAAATATAAATCTTTTGTAACATTATAAATGTCTTTTAATGTCACTTTTGATCAGTTCAGTGCATCCTTGATGAATACAAATGTACATTATTATTTAAAAATCTTACTGACCCTAAACATTTTAACTTTATACTTGATTTTTCATCACATGTATTGTCATGAACTCATGAGCTGTTGCAGCTCTGCATTCAGTGACAAATGTCCCCAAGCTGCCGTTGATTGGCTGCTATTGTGTGTGTTTCGGCCGCTGATGGTGTGAATGGCATCTCTTTAGTCTGAAGTCTCTCCCAGTCGTTCGCTCCATTTGGTGTTGGTTTGAGTCGTTGACGCCTGCTGAATGTCCCACAGTCCTCTCATATTCAGTCCTGCAAACGTCTGACAGCCTCAGATAAACCAGAATAATGATCAGGATCATTTGCAGGAGTATTTGATACTCATATCCAGTGTAACTCCAGGCTCAGATCAGATGAACATCACTCCTCTCCTGTGTGAAACCTGATTTATTCATCTTTTTAATCAGCCAGTACTATTTCCCTGATTAAATCTGCAGAGATGAGCACAAAAAGTCAACCATGATGTATAAATAGAATTTAAATAAAAATAATTTCTATTTTTCATGGTGTTTATACATCATGACAGTTAATACCTTTAATTCATTTTAAAATAGTAATTGTAGCCTGTTTATTAATTTTGTAACAGATTACAGTACATTTTGTAAAAATAAAAATTTCAAACTGCATTAGAGTAATGAATAAAGAATGAAAAGAATGGGGTTTTTTTTTTAAGTACACATCCAAATGCATTAAAGCGACAGATCTTAAAAATGTGAAAACTAACAATGTTAAAATGAGCATGCTCAAAATATGCATGTTCAAAACCCTTTACATCCAATATTTTATTTTATTTTCATGAGCAGTTGTTCACCAAATGCACAGTTTTGAGTCTTGAATCAACACATATTGATGTAATTTCTGTATCTACACAACATCGATTCAGTAAGCGGATGTTTTAGGCTTGTAGTTTGAGATGCTGAAGCGTCTCATATGGAAACAGAAACAAATGTTTTAAGCACACTGAGAAATACAGACAAATCAACCAACACCAGTGTTTGCAAAAATACACATTTGTCTATTTTATTTGACTGTTCGCTCTATAGAGACCACGCTACCATCATTGTCTATCAGTTGAATGTCTTTGAATCTTTGACCTGTGTTTTCCACTGTCTGGTGTTTCAGTGTTGTGAAACTGATTTTCACATCATGTTCACGTGATCTCGATCATGTTTGTGGGCTTCCCTGAGGATGTGGATCACAGAAACCTGGATCTGGAGCAGCAGATGCGTTTCGGAGAAGCTCTCGTTTGCAACACAAGGATGTTTGTTCTGCACCTCTCTGTTCATGCTGCTTGGATACTAGATAAACTCTTTTATACACCTGTTAAGAGACTGAGAGTGGAGTAACACAACAGCGGTCGAACCCTCTCTGACCTGATGGGACGCTCTCTCTCTTTCTTCAGCTGTTTTACTAGTTTTTGGGGGTCGTCAAACAATAAATCATCTAAATGCAAGAGTTTGTAGCAACAAGAATTAAGATTATTATTATTATTATAAAGATTGATAATCAATATTTTATGAAACAAGCACATATTTTACTGACTAGGATTTGTTCAATATGTCTAATGCTATATAAAGTTTAGGCTGTGTATGTCAGGGTCTTTTGTTTAGTAATAAATACAGTAAATCCGAGTTGAGTTCAAATGTGTCCGTGACTTCATTATTTATTGGCACCTTTATATATATATATATATATATATATATATATATATATATATATAACCTCATTAAAATTGTAGAAACAAAATGCATTTTCAATGTGATCTCAGTCTTTTGGAACCCATTTTTTCTCCATCTGCAAAGAACATTTCAGGTCAGAATGTCACACACTGAGTGGTTAGAAAGCTGTAGCTGCAGAAGTGAAATATGAGCAGTTCTTTTCTGAGTTTAGAGTTGTTGTTGTTCTCTGTGACTGTGAACTGCACATTCCTGCATGTGAAAGAGTGAGATCTGCCACAGGCATTGAGAAAATACATCACAAATCTGATCTGTATGCAAACAAACACTGAACCATTTCCTACAAGTACTGCACTTATGAAAAGAGCTTTTATTCCAGTGGGCCTTAATGTTCAGACAGTGTTGGCAAAGTTGCACTTTGTAAGAAACATTTTGTTGCATGTCCCGTCATGGTCCATGTATGACATGAATATATTTGGACTTTAGATCTTTTAGGTTCAACAGGTGTGAGATATACAGGCTCTGTCAGTTCAGACTCACACAAACACACCAATAGAAATCCATCTTCATGAATGTTTTCCATTGTAAGCAGGGTACACAGCTTATTGATATTGGATATAAAGATTATTATAATATTATAACAAAATGAAATAATTTTAACAAAATAAAAAAATGCTAAATTAATCCAAATTAAACTTTATATTAAAGCTAACATGATACTAACCAAAAAGTGGGTGGAAGATAAAAACAGGAAAAAATAATTCTAAATAAGACTATATATTTATATATAATGCAGTTTTAATTTTTTTTTAAATTACATTATAGATTTAGATTGTATAAAATATAGTTATTTTACATATTATAAATATAATATAGTTGAATAGCTAAACTTTTTATCAAGTCAGTAAATACTTATATTTTATTTATACTGAAAACATTAAGAAGTTTTATGACAAATATAATACCTTTTACGAAACATTTTATTTGCAAAAATAAAATCAGTTAAAACTATAATAAATGTGTGCATATTTATTACTTAGCCTGGAAGTCTGGAAGATTGAAAGAAGTTTCCAAACATGAAAATCTGGAGCGCAAATCTTAAATGTAGCTCTTAAAATAAACTCTCACAAGTGTTTGAATTGTGAGTTTTGAATGAAAGAGTGATGACACACAGATGTGGGGCCCTTATTGGCCCCTGGAGCGTGGAGGAGGGACCTAGAGCCTATCATTGAAGGACGGACGGAGGGAGAGAGAAAGAAAGAGAGTTTGCTGGAGCTGCAGGTAAACCGATGTCATCAAACACTGGTGACTAATGAGCAGATTCCCTGATTACCGAAGCTTCTCTTCTGATCGGCCGCGCGCGCGCGTGTGTGAGTGAGTGTGTGCGCGCGTGAGGAACACACTCTCTGCTTGACGAGGACCCGCGTTTGCACACCAGCAACTTCCAACATTTTGAGTCTTTTTTTCAGCATCCAAGATGAAGCCCAACAAAAGAGGTGAGAATCGCTGACAGATGCGGGATGTTGCGCGTCTGACTGGACGCTGTCCATCTGCACGTAGTCTATGAGCGAGCGTGGCGTGATTTTCAGTCTGAACGCGTGAAACGCAGATGTGCTTCTGATTCTGGCCTTTCGTCAAGCAGCTGATCCACTCGTTTGCTTTTTACGCGTTCAGACTCATTTCTGAAGGGCCCTCGGCGTCGGAGAGCGAATCTTCGCAGCTTTATTGACGTCCACGCGTTTCTTACATTGTATCATTGTGGTCTGATGACGTCAGCGCGCGTTTGTTTGTTTGGGGAATCGTTTTTTCGCGCGTCTGCTGCTTCGTTTGTTTATTTGCGTCTGCAAACATACTTCAGTTTGATCGTTTTTGTATTATGTTAGAATTGTACGCGTTTTCTAATAATCTGCGTTACGGTAAATGACGTTGAAGATGTGGGGGTTTCTCAACCATTTGTTTGTTTGTCTCAATCATTTGGCCCTCGTGTTTGTTTGGAAGTACAAATACACCTTTTATGCGTTTCCATCAGCATGCAACGTGAAACTAAGCAGGGGGAAGTGACGTCTTGAATGTGGAGTTCATTAAGGCATTTTGCTGCACTGATTTTATGTTAGATAATCATGTGCATGAACTAACAGTTGTGTAGTCTAATCGAGAAACAAAAACGCATGAAATTCAGAATGGAAGATTTTCCTAATATTGTTTTCCGCTTTGATTAGTTTTGCATTTGCCATCTTCTCGTTTCATGTAGTTTTATCTGTAATGCAGTTCCATGTTATTATATCATTGATCCACTACTTCAAGAAACACAAGTTTTCATTTGTCACATACATTGAAGAAAACTGTTAACTGATACAAATGATACTGAAACAGGGATACATTTGCAGACTGGAGCATGAATGTCCTGAGGACATACACACACACAATCTGCTTTGTTAAAGTGGGTCTCAGGAACTCCCTCATTTTTAGCTGCTCTTTAAGGCTTCAGGTTTCAGCAGGAGAAAGAAACTCTGAGCTGCTGGAGTGTGTCTGATTCACTCAGTTGAGCCGTCACACAAAAATGAAGGCATGCTTTTCCCAGAACCACTCTGTCAGCCGTTTCGGTCAGAAATGTGGTATTTAGGCAATACTTGTTGCTTTAATAAAAAGGTGGAGACTTCGTATTGTCACTGTCAAAAATGCTGGTTCTTACATCGTTTGGAGGAGATCTTGTATTGCCGTTAGCAATATTGTAATAATCAAGTGACACTGTTTTGTGCAATGATTTAAAACTTCTTTTGGTGTGTTTTTGAGAATTTAATTTAAGGAGCTTGTCCAAAGTTTTTTTTGACCTCGTCTAAACAGGCATTGACTTCAGTTTTGGGTTTAAGTGCCTTGAAATGATACACTCCAATTTATTTATTTTTTAAATGTTATGCAATCTTTCAACTTGGTGGTAATAAATGTAAGTATGTGATCAGATCCTCAAAGGTAAATGTATTAAAACTGGCTGTTGAAAAAGCATGTTCCCTTCAGCGATGGTTACAGATACGTATTGTTAATGGTCGTATTCAGAATCAAATGCATGAATTATATTGGTGATAATGATTATCTTATTAATCAGCAGTTAGTACTTTTCATGATAATGTTCATTGTAAATTTAAAATGCGTGATTGGACCACCTGTAAAGCTCAACAGTGCACTGGATGAGCTTCATTTCCCTCTGTGAGTGTCAGGATGGGGGTGAGGAGACACTGTAATAGTGAAGGTGTGAATGGAGGAGCAGTTCAGACTCAGTAATGTTTTGATGTGTAAATGCCATGCAGTCAAGAGGATTTATCTGTGGGACACTTTTAAATGACAGACTGAGACAATTCAGTCGTACGATAAGACCTGATTCTCTATTTAAATTGCATGGATGAATTGGAAGTGTTGCATTGTAGGATACTGTATTGCATGCGGTGTGTTCTCATGTACTGCATTTTTCTAAATTTACAAGAACGTTTAGTTGTTAAGCATGCAAAAATGTGCATACTTTGCATATTATACACATTTGTGGCGTTTTTTGTGAATTGTGACCTATTCTATATCACTTTCATTCCTCATGAAATGCTGTTTTGAGACCAATAGTTCTGTTCTGTTGTCGTCTTCATCTCAGCTTTTGAGGAGGACCAGAACGGAGACACTGAGTTTTCTGCCATGTCGGACAGCGACCCGTGTGAAGACGACAGTTACCCTCTCAACCTGTCAACAAGCGGCAGAAGAAGCGGGTCTGCAGCCAAACGCCGCCGCAGAGGAAACCTCCCCAAAGAATCTGTTCAGGTTCTGAGGGAATGGCTCTATGAGCATCGCTTCAATGCTTATCCATCAGAGCAGGAGAAGCTGAGCCTGTCTGGACAGACGCATCTCTCTGTGTCACAGGTGAGGCATAACACGATTGTTCAGTGCTTCTTTGAACATTAGACCTAAATTTGAACAACACATTTGTCCTTTGCTTGCCTTCATGTTTCAAAGCAGTGTGATATTTTCCTTGCATTTATAATGAAACCGAAGTTTTCCAGCTCAAAAGACAAAATTACCATGGAAGTATCAAATGCAATCTTATTACACTTAAATTTCAGAAAAAAATCATTACTGTATGGAAAATATGGTCCTGGTTTGAAGGCAGAATTATCATATTTTAAGCTTATTTAGATTTTTTAAAATAGTCCTTTACTCACTTCAATGTTGTTTCAAACTCATATGACCCATTTTCCATGCAATTACAATAAATGTAAAACTTGGATACAAAAGTATCAAACTTAAATTTTAGACCTAAATAAAATAAAAAGTAATTAACTTGCCTTCAAGTTGAAATGTTTTCCATGCAATTAAAATGAAACTTTTTAGTTTTTAAGCTCAAAATGCAAAATTCTCATACAGTAAAAATTTTTTTTACTTAAATGTAAAAATTGTTCTTCACTCGCCTCCGTGTTGTTTGAAATTCACATGACAGTTTCTGCACAATTGGCAATGAAGTTTTCAAGGTGTCAAACATTGACAAAATTATCATAAAAGTATATATTTTTTTTTAAATTAGACTTAAATTTGAAAATTTTCCTTAATTTAAATCAGTGCAATATTTTCCATGCAATTACAGTGAAACAAAGCTTTCAAGCTCAAAAGAAAGCAAAAGTGCCAAAAAGTATCAGAAATGTTAATTTTGTTCTGTTCCACACGGCTTTTGTATGGTTTCAGAAAATAGAACATATGTTAATGTTAATTGTTAATTTGGTTATGAATGTCGGTTGTCCTTTTGGTCTAAGTGAGCATGTTTTTTCCAGAAAAGCTACAAAGTGGACCAGAGTCAAAAGTATTGTTAATCATCAAATTCAGTTTAACCAATGTTCTTTTTCTGATATTATATTTTTTTATGTATCTTTGATCTGTTTTTACATTTGGCTATAATGTTCAAAGACTAAGACTTTCCCACACAGTCTGTGCTGTGCTGTGTTTTGTCCTTGACCGAGGGCTGCGGTGTTGTCAGAGAGCAGGAATGCGGGCGGCAAGGCCTGTGCTGCATGTTTCCTCTGGTCTCCATTAGAGCCAGCTGTCTTACAAAGAATGCAGTTCACTTCTGCGCCAACAGGAGGCACCACTTACAGATTCAAAAAATGCATGTTCTTTTTTGTTGTGGTTCTTTTGTCCCTGTAGCAAGTAATACTAAGGACATTATCTCCAGTGCAATCCCTCCTTCTGGGGTTGGCCAGAAATGACAGGTTTTGTCAGTATGATTCTTTTCTAACAAATAATAATAATTGAATCCCATAACCAGTTACACAAATGATTAGACCCATACTCAGAATTCGTGCTCTGCATTTAACCCATCCAAAGTGCACACACACAGAGCACACACTCGGAGCAGTGGGCAGTCATTTATGCTGCGGCGCCCGGGGAGCAGTTGGGGGTTCGGTGCCTTGCTCAAGGACACCTAAAACGTGTTATTGCCAGCCCGAGATTCGAACCCACAACCCTAGGGGTTAGGAGTCAAACTCTCTAACCACTAGGCCACAACTTCCCCTTAAACATTACACATTGTTTGGCAGCTTGACAGAAAATCATAATGTTAATGTTTGTAATATCTTCATGCCTTAGTCACATTCAGCGGATTACTGCTGGGTGAAAATATAGTTTACATTTTGTGATGCAAGCAAACAAGCAGTTTTACTATTTATTATATTGCATATAATTTAGTATGCATCACCGTAAATGAGTATACTGTATGTATGTATGTGGAACAAGTAGTACATAATTGTTTACAGACTTTATATAAAGAGCTGCATGATAACACTTTTTGACAACACAAGCGATCAAGCAGTTGAGATTTGCTCTAGTATACTGTATGTATGCATGTAAGATTTATATAATGTGATCAGTCCCAAGGCATCTAAAGTCTTTAATCCTTTTCTGTAGATCTGTAACTGGTTCATAAATGCCCGGCGGAGGCTCCTGCCAGACCTGCTCAGGAAAGACGGCAAAGACCCCACTCAGTATACAATGTCACGGCGCACTAGCAAACCAGACAGATCTGCCTCCCCGGAATGCCCCACCTCTTTGGCCCGCCCCTCTGTTATTTGCCCTGCCCCCACTTTGGACTTGAGGCTGTTGGGTAACACTGCAACGGCAATTTTGGCCGGAGCCGGTTGCTTGCCATCATCAGAAAACCAAGATGGCATTCAGGCTCTGATGCAGCTGGACACTCGAGGTCTGCTTAGACGGGAAGGTCTAACCGGAGACCAGTACCTGACAACCATCCCACTAACTTCTACTTTTGTCCCAACCCCGGGAGCGGTGAGCCCGTCTGGGCTCCTGTTCAACACACCTCCGCCTACCCCACCGGAGCTTTGCCCTCAAGATTTCAGCGATCTGAAGCTTCTGGTAGACGCGGCCCTGCAGCGAGCGGCCGAGCAAGAAATCAGTCAACAGAAAGAACAAACAATGCAGCAGCAACCAAGCGAAGGTTCAAGAGCGATCATCCAGAATGGCAATTCGGAGACACCTTCAAGGGACGAATCCAATGTTGCACCGAGCCTAATGGAGAACGCAGTATTGCCAGTGTCGGTTCCCATCATGAGCCATGCTTTTCCAGGCCTTCCTGTTGATCTAAGCACAGCTGGAGTCTCCGATGCGGAATCTGGAAGCTTTGCGTCTTCTGGGATGTGGAGCGTCCGACAACCCGGTCCTCCTGCGAATGTGGTGTCGCACACATGGGTTTCGCAGTACACACGTAATACGGTCACGGAAGCGGTTAACTAAAACTCTAGCAGACCAACTCATGTTAGACTCCATTTGTTTGCTAATTTTTGTTAGAAAACACTTGAGCAGATGGATGATGGTCATGGATGTCACTTTGGGAGATTCAAGAGATTCAGGAGTGAAGCTTCTCTACACCACAATATATTTTAAAACGTTTACCTTTTTAACTACATGAAGTTTATGGGCATGCATAAAATGCTCTTTGAAAAAGAATCCAGTATTTCAGACTCTGGGATCTTCGAGACCAGGTGGAGGTCCTTTCAGGCAAAATATTTCAATGTGCAAACCCCAGCAAACTTCAAGCCTTGCAACTCAGGTTTACAGCCAAGAGATTTTCATTAAAACGTTTGTAATTGAAGTGGCCTTGCATTGTTTTCGATAAAGAAGCTCCACATATAGTTGCTCTTGCCTGTTTGCATCAGTATATTCACATATAGCATGTGTGCATGATTTACTTCTTTGAGATCAGTGAATGTAAAGACCAGCATGCATTGTTAAAAATGATCAGAATGCTTTCTTAAATACTTTGCTTCGAATTTGCCTGAAAGCCACTGCTGACAAAGCCTCTACTTCAACAACTTTAGCTTTAAAAGTCTTTCCCAATAGTGTTTGTAATTTGTCATATCTCCTGCACTTTATAGTCTCGTTGTTATGCTAGGGACCGTCTGTCTGTTCTCAGAATAAGGTCAGAGTGCTTTCTAATGTGCCGTGACGTTTGTCTATCATGAAATGGATCGTACTGCAGAGAATCATCCCTTACGTCTCGCGTCTGTCTAAGATGTGGGAGGGAGGTCATCTCAAAGACGGAGCCGCCATTGATTTTCTTCACTTCTCATGTAACTTAAGCGTAGGGCTGTAACTTTATTTTTTGCTGAAAAGATTATTGTTCTGACAGTATTGTTGGGGTGATGTAGATTATCAGCATTAATTATTGTGATTAGCATGGATGTGTTAGTGAGTATGAGCAAATTTATGGGAAAGACTGAAACTTATTTTTCTCTTTATGCTAAGTGTTTTATGCATTTCCAACATGAATTTAAAGTCTGTTCGTACCTCTCTGAGATAAACTCAAGTAGTGCTTTCTCTATCATAATCTGTGAATGTATCTAGAGAACTAACAAATATTATTTAGAAATGACCGAAAATTCTTTCCAGTGATTTTATGAGCTATTACCTCGGTTTCTTTCTTTTTTTGGACACTAGAGATCCTAGATGCATTATAATTGTATGCTTGTAGTTTCAATGAAACTGAGAATGTGTACAGATACATCTTTCTAACCTTTTAGTATTTTTATAAAGCGGTTCATGTTATTTCAATTTATTTTCTCATTGAGGTCAATGCAAAGGTTAGATTTCACGTTCTGTAGTACTTTACATTTTTCATGTTGTTTTTCAGGACATCTCAGGTTTGTTTTCATTTGACCTTTCCTTCATTGGTTTGAGTTGTTTTAGTTTCCTTCTGACATCACAAAGGGAGTTTTTAATTCTATTCTAGAAGGTGCCTCTTTTTTTGTTTGTTTAAGCCATGTTTGAGCTGTTTATGAGAAACCATCTGACATATTGTAGCACCACAAACTGTATTACAGCTCTTCAAAACCACTGTGACCATTCGGTTAGTTACTAGAACAGTGAAAGGTACTGGAAGTAACTCTATTTTTCATATAATATACTCTATTTTTTCACCTCTTCAGAAAGACCGATATTAATATTCCTGCGACTGTATTATTGATGTTCTTATTGCAAAAAGTGTTTTCTAGATGTCAGTTTGAAACATGTAAATATCATTCAGGTTTTTGTCTAGCATAGACCTGTTTTGATTGTGTATGCATCAAATATGTGTAGCTCTCCCCTGTACGACCAAATACATGGATTTTGTTTAATGATATTGTGTGTTTATGTATAACTGAGGACAGTAAAACTGGCATTTTTGCCTCACCTGCTTCCTTAGAAAACCACCTTTGGACTAGTCTGTGCAATATATGCCTTAAGATTTTATTTGATGTCCTTTTGTACAAGCATTACAGAAAAATAAAGCTTTGTTTTTCATTGATTTGTATTAATGTTGTGGAGTAATGGAAATTATTTCACTGAGCAAAAAAGTCCAGAAAGGAGTATTGAGAATTCTCTGTAGTTTGAGTAGATTTAATTATAAAATGCTTCATGTTCATATGATGGTTGACTTCATGTCTGAGAGCTGCCACATATTATAAACAAGATATTCTCAGGGTTTAAGTAGCAGTACCATCAAAAAAAATCAACATATCCCAAAGTCTGCATATCAGAGTTAACAGGAGAATATCAGTTTGAAAAATGAAGGTGACCTTAAGGAATCTTAAGGAATTCTGTACTTCCATTAATGACTTTTATAATGACTTCTAAATACCCATATGATATCTGATAATATTGCTCAGTGAGGGGGAGATACTGATAATCATTTTAAATAGACGTAAAAATATGCTTTTCTACAGGTTTATGGCATCTCCAATGTAATAGTTTCATTTCTGAACTGCATAGATTCCGACCTCAAGAGACGGCCAGCTGCAGAGTACAGTGCTTTATACTGTAGTCCCCCATAAAAACACAAAACACACTGCACAGATTGTTAGCAATGCAACCTGGTTGTATCGAATGCTTTTAGAGGAAAATAAAATACTTGGAATGTTTTGTCACGAAATGTGTTTTTCTTGACTTCTAAGTGCTGATGTGTTTGTAATGTGTCTGTGCACATGCATGCAGCTGACGCTCTCTGATCGTCTACATGTCGTCTTTATCTTTGGCCCCGTGTTTGAGAATCCGGGTGAATTCGCCATAGTTAAAGTTGCCCTTTTTGTCAATGGGTGCCTCTCTGAAGAGCTCGTCCACCTCTTCATCTGTGAAACGATCTCCCATGGTGGTCAGCAGTTCTCGCAGTTGGTCTTCATGAATGAAACCTGTGCAGACGAGAATCAAATGCACAGCTAGACCAGTTCATTAGTTTAATATATAGAGCAAGAGGTATGAGATGTGAACTGCCTCAATACTGGAGCATAATTTCTGCATTTTGAGATAATCAATTCCATATCTTTTATTGCTGAATAAAGTTCTAAAATTCTAATGTATAACCTATATATAGTATTGATGTAGCCTAAAGGGATGGTTCACCTTTAGTTGGTCCTCAATGGCTTGCATAGTGTTTTTCACATATGGAACTCATAGGGACCTGCAACTGAGGGTGAACTGTCCATTTAAGTCATATTCTATACTATCTTAAAAATAAGTTGTGGGAAGTCGTGGCCTAATGGTTAGAGAGTCGGACTCCCAATCGAAAGGTTGTGAGTTCGAGTCCTGGGCCGGCAGGAATTGTGGGTGTGGGGAGTGCATGTACAGTTCTCTCTCCACCTTCAATACCACGACTTAGGTGCCCTTGAGCAAGGCATCGAACCCCCAACTGCTCCCCGGGCGCCGCAGCATAAATGGCTGCCCACTGCTCCGGGTGTTTTTTTTTTTTGCTTTTTTCAGGTTTGGGCTTTTATATACTACTTTCTGTGATGGTCAGACTCTTGATATTAAGGCAGTTTTTGTTTTACCGGACCCTTCCTCGTCGAAGCAGGCGAAAGCGTTCCTGATGACGTCCTCCGGGTCGGTTCCGTTGAGCCGTTCTCCAAACATAGTGAGGAACATGGTGAAGTTGATGGGCCCTGGAGCTTCACTCATCATGCCCTCCAGATAATCATCAGACGGGTTCTTCCCTGAGCACAGGTAACACACACACACACACACACACCAAAGCAAAGGTCAGTATCTGATATAGAAGACTATTATTATCTCCGTCAGACTCACCCAAAGAGGCCAGCATGTCATGGAGATCCTCTTTATCGATGAATCCGTCTCGGTTCTGGTCGATCATGTTGAAGGCTTCCTTGAACTCCTGGATCTGTGACTGGTCAAACATGGCAAACACGTTTGAAGTGGCTCTCTGTGGCCTCTTCTTAGTGGTCTTTCCCTTCGCTCGCTTGCTGGACATGATGACGGTGTTTCAGGTCTGGAAAGAGCAGATGTTGATTAATGCTTCTGCAATTACAGAGTCCTCAGTTGATGTGCATAGATTTAGACTGGGAATGGTGTATTTTTGTTGGCCAAGATCTTGAAAGGAGTTCACAAACCCTTCACCGGAAAAAAGCTCAAGATATGTCGAAGTTTTAAATACACCCTTGTGATTCTTTTAAGCCTTTTAGCTCTCTTATGGAGCAGAGTAATTATTAAGAGTTACCTGATATTTAATAATGTTCTCAAAAAAAGTCGAAAGTCACTTATTTAAGATGTGTCTCTTAACGACTAAGGATTTAGTTAGCTGTTGTCGATCACTAGTCAGCTTTGATCTAGAAAGTGATGAGCATCAGAGATGATGTTACAGACTGAGCCCGACGTCAACAACACATTTCTCAACCATCTGTTTCCAAACACATTAAACATTAATGAGTACATCATTCATTATGAATGTGTAATTAATGTTATTCAGTCTATCTAGATGACCACAGCTAGCTACAGTCATTTTCATATCTGTGTTTTTATTGCTCTTGTATTCATAGTTTCTCAATATCTGCTCAATAAAGTAAGCAAATGCTGTGGAATGATCCGTGTATTCCTTCTATATCCGTTCTGGTCTGTATGCTCAGTGTCTTTATATCACATTAATCTTTCACTGAACAAGAAACCTGTATGTATTTCTCATTCTAGAGTATAATGCTGTGTTATAAACTCTCCTGCTGCATTATTCCTGTGCTGTGTGTTTAGTTTCGTATGAAGCAAGACCAGTATTTATGTAACATTAACTAACTACTTATTTTCAGACTTTGTGTGTGTGTGTGTGTGTGTGTGTGTGTGTGTGTGTGTGTGTGTGTGTCTGTGTGTGTGTGTCTGTGTGTGTGTGTGTGTGTGTGCGTGCGCGCGTGTGTGTGCGTGCGCGCGTGTGTGTGCGTGTGTGCGTGTGTGTGTGTGTGTGTGTGTGTGTGTTGACCACATCACTAGATCACAATGTCCAGCTCCACCACAGGATTAAATGTAGGAATTTAAAGACAGAAGGCTGAAGGATGTTGATCATTCAGCAGGACATTTCCATGCATAATATATTGGATAACAATAAAACTATATAGTTATTTGAATTGGTTAAACTTGTTTAAAATATAATTTCAACTGTTCTTGAAATGAATTTAGATAAATTGGGTTAAACTTAGGGTTTAAATATTTGTTGATACATGTTTGTTTTTCTTTGTCATCGGTGTTACTTTCTATCCTGTTTTTCTGTATTTGTCTACAGGACATGACATCATTATGGTGGTAAAACATCATCAGTAAGTATTATCCATGGATTTGATGAATTCTGCCGTTTTCGTTGCTTTGTGTCTCTCTTAAACACACATCGTTATTAAATAACGCAAACCAACATTTCAAAAAGGTGGTTAAAATATGAAAATGAACTTCCTAACTTTAGCACTTATGAATATCCATAAACGACCCAACACTGGCAACTTTTTCTCACATTTGTTTGTTGCCTCGGAAATTGGTTTGGCAAACACACAGAATTCCTCAGTGGCTCTTTTCAGAGAGACATTAGCAAACTATCCAGTCATTTTGCTTCACTAAAACTGCAGTGGTGATTAACAACAGTAAAGTTTCACCTCCTCTGAATAATAAAAATCTAAAACGAAGTTACTCTATCCCTATAGTTGCTCTCTTGATTTCTGTTAATAAATTGTTTCAGGTTGTGTTCTCCAGCCAGTGGTTACGTCATGGGTCTCACCTCTGACTTTGACCTCAACAGCGCACAAAAAAGACAAGAGCTCTTTTCCAGATGAAGCAATTATGGTCAGGCTGCATGCAAAGTATCTCAAGAGTTTCTTTCATGAGTTGTATCCTCAGGAGGACACGCTCTTATAACAGAAATGCATTGAGCCACACTAAAAACAAAGAAAAAAACTAAAGCAAAGCTCTAAAATGTCCATCAGATGCTTTTCTCTGCATTATGAGCGATGGTCCTGGATCAGTTTTAGCTTCGTAACTGCATCATACGTCACCAGCTCCATCCAGATCTTTCCACAGTGTCCCATAAGCTTCTGTGGAAAGCCTTTATAAGACTTTATAGCACATAAAACCCAAACCAGAGCACAAGGAGATGTCATAACTCACCTCTGATTCAGCTGGACTGTGTCTGTGCTGGAAAGTAAGGCTGTCTGCTACACTTTCAGACACAAAAGTTTCTCCGGAGCATCAGCTTGAGAAATGTGTCCCTCCCGTTTTACTTTCAGCCAATCAGAGGGCTCCGTTCTCCTAAACAGAGCCCGCCCACAGCAGGGATTTAGCCATATAAGGGCAAGGAATGTTGAGCCTGTGTCTGTGTACAACACACAGAGAGTGAGATACTCAGAGAGTCAACATGAAATGACAGGAAAAGAGATAAGATGCCTTATTTAGAGAAAACTGGACTCACATCTGTGTGTGTGTGTGTGTGTGTGTGTGAGGGATGGATGGATGCGTTTATGTATTTTCCACAAAACCACAGACGAGTTTCCTCAGCATAATTTAGCAGTACAGGAGTTTTCAATCATATATATCACATGGATCCTTAAATATGATCCCCTAAACACGAGGGACCCCATCCTAAAACATAAGCTGTATATTTTTTATGTGTAAAGACCTAGATTATACTAACTTAAATGGATATACTATATACTATGCCAATTAAAAATATTATTCTAAAATATTATTAACATTTTAATTTATCATTTTATTTGATCTTTTTTTTTATTAGTTTTGTCAAATATTTATTTATTTATTAGTTTGTTTGTTAATTACACAATTTTTTTACTCCAAATTTTTTTTTTCTAATCCTAATTTAATAACCCCTGGTTTAGTAAATCATTGGATAGACAGTGATCTTAAAAAAGCTACTGAAACTCCATCGAGCTTCATAACAGAGATCTGTTCCATCCTGCATTATTAGATAACTCTGTTGATATTAAATATCTCTCACTTGTGCATCCCAAAACTTTAGTTATTGTCTTCCATGGTCATTAAGTGTGAAACGATCCAGGAACCAAACAAGAGAGAGAGAGTTATTATTATTATTGTTATGGATGTTATTAGATTACTTTTCTTGGAATAGCTAAAAAAGCTGGAATTGTTTACTGTTTCCAAAGTTTCTTGACACAGTTTCTTAACACTAAAAACTATGATAACTGAGCATATACATAATTAAAAAAATGTATGTGTTATTTTTTATGTATTTTATTTAATACTTGAATAAAACGTATGCTAGAATGCACATCATTAACATTCACAGTGATAGACACACAGTGGCTGCAAGGCCATGACTTGATTGACATCAAGTGTTTTGCCAAATCATTTAAAATTAAAAGTAATTACTAGTATGGTCCCATATATCATTCCAGAACAATACACAATTCAACAGATATCATGCAGAAATATGTGTGTGTGTGTCTATATATATATATATATATATATATATATATATATATATATATATATATATATATATATATATATATAATTTAGTATGTGCTTGCTTTTTTATTTATTTAAAAAATATTATTATAAATTATTAAATTATTAAATAACAAATAAATGCAAAAAAAAGAAACCAATAAATAAACACTACACAGTCTCCCTCTAGCGGTGCTTTACTGAAACTTGGGGAACACGAACACACACGTCAACATAGGTGCACCAAAAGAGGGCGTGTCCTGAAGCGAGTCCCAGCTTGTCATTGGTTGTCATGTGATTGACGTGCTGACGTGGGCGTGAGCGCTCAGGAAGTTTGTAATGCATCGCTGTTGTGTTTGAGGTAAGAACAGTCGCATTAACTTTATAAGTTCACCTTTTTTATGGTTAAATGTGTTTGTTTATCAGGTTTGTTTTGTTTTTCCAGCTGAAACGAGTGTTTAGTTTGTAAAGAGTTGCGTTGTGTTTTTGTTCACTGAAGAGTGTTGCTACATTCTGACACGTTTGAGTATCTGGATTGTTACATACATGAAGTAATCGATTTATGTTTTTTTAACTTATTAACGAGGGTTTTGTAAGCAAATTGTTAATACTGTTTGTAAATTTTATGGTTTTGATGCTTGACAATAGACATGTCGGACAAAACAACACATTTGCATTATTGGTCTTTTTACTCTGGAAGTCATTGAATTGAATTGAATTAATTTATTTAGAGCAATATACAATGACACATAACAAGGGCAATAAAGAAACATTTGATTCATTTATACAATAAATTAAATTCATCATACTTTCGTCATACTTTAACAACACTCTGGAAGTCATTGATTTGTTAAGTTGTTTTTACTGTTCAGTTGACTTTCATCAGCAGAGTTTCCCCCTGTTAAACATTTCAAATGATGTTAAACAGGGCTTTTTCTCTCATGTTTTCATTTTTAGTGAGGGTTTGTAGATATATAATGAGGTGCAGTTTTCAGAGGGATCTGTCATTTCTGCTTTGGTTTGCAAAGTAACCCACATCTATTATTTTAGATGTTAAACGATTGTCTTTGGTTAGTCTTTATCAGTCCTGATCAAATATGATGCTGTGCTGCTGGTTTTCTCTCGAATGCTTTCTTGACTTGTGATAAACTTGTAGTGAAGTTTCTCTCAGTTGTCAGTATCAGTAACATGAGACTGAGATGCTATGTACACTACCGTTAAAAAATTAATGATAAAAAAAACAGTATTTTTATATTAATTATAATAATATATTTTTAGAATATAATTAGTATATATAAGTTGATTTCAAAAATGACTGTAAAGGCATTTATATATTATATAACAATTATATTTAAAATAAATGCTGTTTGTTTTGAATTTCTTTTAAATTTATCAAACAATCTTGGAAAAAAAAGTGTATCACAGTTTCCACAAAAATATCAGGCAGCTGTTTTCAATATTGATAATACTCCAAATATATATATTTATTTTTTTTCGAGAAGCAAATCAGCATTTTAGAATGATTTCTGATCATGTGACACTGAAGATGCATTTATTTCTTACGATACATTCACATAGAAAACACTTATTTTAAATTGTAACCATATTTTAGAAGTGTACTGTTTTTATTGTATTTTTGATCAAATAAATGCAAAAGTTTGTTTTCAGTGTTAGTCAAACAAAGGGACACACTGGACTCGCGTTCAATTAAAATTAGTTTTTAACACAAATAGAAATGACTGAGTTGTAAACATGCTGAAATGAGACAGATTTTGAGGTATGTGTTAATCAATTCTGGCTTGTTTAGAGGACATTAAGGTCATGAAGATGATCCCGTGCACTTACTCGTGTGTGATGGTCAGCGCTGACAGAGTTGAGTCATCGTCAAGAGAAATAAGATGATGAGCCGAATCTTCATCGACATTGGTGTCAATTTAGAGCACCGTCCGACAGAATTAGTGCCGATTTGTTCTCTTACTGTCTGTTTGTCTCTCAAACACACACACAATAGCAGATGAAAAGAACGGCTGAGCTTGTTACAAACTGCTGGCACGGCTTTCATGCTGTGTGTGTGTGTGTGATGTTTTCATGTTTAGATGGTTTAATGTTGGAATATTAGTTTTTAATGCTGCGTGTGCAGTCAGATAACAGTGTTTGTGTGGTCTTTGGACGTGTGATGTGTTACAGTCAGATGTTGTGTGTGTGTGTGTGTGTGTGTGTGTGTGTGTGTGAGAGAGAGAGAGAGAACAGTTGAATGTACTGGGTCTAAATCACCAGCTTCACCTTCTTTGTTAGTTTCGCACTCGGCCATCACAGAATAAGGGATTGAATGGCTCTGGACGTGGATAGTTTAGTTAGTCAGCGCTTAACTCATCTCTAGGATGAAGGAGGTTTTACTCCTCGATGGCTGCTGAAGGGTGGAGGCTCCAGGTTTTAAAGGACTTCATCATCATCATCATCATCGTGTGTCACTAGGTGTGGGTAGGTGCTGATGGTGGATCATCAGAGCAGGAGAACAGTGATGATAGTGCACTTGTCTAATATTTAAAACACGAAGGCCTCTAAATCATCATCATCTGAACTTTGCTGCTAATCATGTCACTCACTGTCTGCTCTGAGCCTTCTGGCGTCTAACTGATAGTTTAGACTTTTTAGAAAGGAAAAAGTATTTTAGATTAATTGTACAAAAGTCCTACTTCAGCTTGTGCCTCAAGTGTCTTTTAGCCGTATTTTAATTTTTTTATCAAGTAAACGTTAGAATAACTTTTAGTAGTATTTAGAGATGAACGCACACTGGACTCAAGAAACTTTGGGTTGCTTGATGATTTTTTTTTTTTTTTTTTGAAAAAGAATATCAAATATGATCATTCATCTCTCAAAAATTGTAATGCATTGCGTTATATGTTTTGATCATCAAACTAAGCATTCAAACATCGTCTTACTGGGATATATTATTGGTGATATTGAGTGACGACTGATATTTCTATCATTTTTGTAGATTTCGTTGATTTACAAGCAACAGAATTTCATCATAAATTTTAGCATTTTTGCACAGACTATCTGAGCCATAAAAGCCTGCTGTATCAAAATATGATAATCAAACTTCTTTCTTTTCATTTAGATTTTTGTCTGACTTTTATGTGATGTGTCAGGCTTTACAGGGTTAAAATGTGTTTGTGGCACAAGGAGGTAATTTCTGTAATTTTAAATATTCACACAAATATGCATTTTAATGCAAGAAATCTCTTTAGGTTGATGTATTTATATTTGTTAGACCTCTGTGAGCTTGAATGAAAAAGGAGAGGTTTCAACTCGTCAAGGTGTTTCTTAATGTCAACAAATCATATTTCACGCTATTAACCTTCTCCTTAATTCCTGTACTGATCTTATTGTGAATGATTCTTCAGTGCAGGTTATTCTAAAGGAAAATACAGCAAAACACCAAAGAGATCTGCTAGTCTGTTATTGCGTAACATGCATTTGTCAGATATATATTATGTCAAAATTCAGTTTTACAAATGTTGGCAATGCAGTTTTTGGCATGGCTTTAGATCTTCTAGCATGTCATGATAATAAACAGTTGTGCTTTGAGACTCAGGAACATCTCTGAAGACAGTGAGAGGACGTCAGGAAATATCTTTGTCTGTTGTTCTTCAGTCCCAGACCATGAACTACGTGGGTCATCTGGCCGAGACGGTGTTTGTGACCGTGAAGGAGCTGTATCGCGGTCTGAATCCGGCCACGCTCACCGGTGGCATCGACGTCATCGTGGTCCGTCAGCCTGATGGCAGATACCAGTGCTCACCGTTTCACGTGCGCTTCGGGAAACTCGGCGTCCTGCGCTCCAAAGAGAAAGTGGTGAGGTGGAAATGTGTTCAAATGAAGTTACCTACCATCAGTTATGAGTGCACGCTGGTTGTTATGTGACAGCTGTGTTTATGTTCTGAACATCTGCGTGATGGCTTCGTTAAAGCTGTCAGAAGAACTAACCAAATCTAAACACCAGACTGATGTGGGAACATGTTGTTAGCAGGAAATAGTTATCAGGACATGCAAGCGTTTTCATAAATGTGTCAAAAACACAGCTACCACATTTTGTCAGAATGAAAAAAAAAAAGATTTAGTTTAATTTCTTTACAGAAATGGCAGTCACTTTCATTTAACAGCTGTGGGATCTTAACTTAAACTTAACATCAGATCATTTATTTTCATTTCACAGCAAGGATAATGGTAGTCACGTTTCCATTCAACAGCAATTACATTTCACTTAACTTGTAAAATAGTATTGCTTAATTAAATTATGCGTTGCATTAAATTTGTTGTCGAATGTTGAGTTAAAATTCCACTGTTGTTAAATAATAATAATAGGACTGCCAATAAATTTGCTTTAAAATAAAAAGTAAAAAGATTTAAAATGGTAAAGTAAATTTAAGTTAAATAAGTTAAATGACTACTATTCTATATAGAATATTTATATATATTCTATATTTTTTGTCATTAATTTAAAGGCTGTTATAATGTCATTTAACAGCAAGTGCATGTCATTTAGCTTAGCTAGATTTAATTAAATTAAACTTAATTTAACAGTGTAACTCATTAACTTTTTTAAAGGCTTAGAATTTCATTTACTCATAATTGAACAATTCAATTTAATTTTTTTTGCATCTGTACCTTTAAGCCTCCTTTATGTAACAGACTTCTGTGTACAGAATATGTGATAATATGTAAATAATGACGCTCATATGTTTATGATCTCACGGGTAATGAACGAGTCTTGACTATTTCTACATAGCACATGATTTTTTTCTTTCCAACGGGTGAAGAAATCTGATCTCCCTCATTAATTGTTTGGTTTTTCAGAATTCGTATTTATAATCCAGCAAGCCTAAGACATACTGCTCCTCGTTGAGCTCATGTAGCCGCTGTATTTGTCGTCCACAGGTGGATATTGAGGTCAACGGAGAGCCTGTGAGCCTGCAAATGAAGCTGGGAGATAACGGAGAGGCGTTCTTCGTGGAGGAGAACGAGGATTTTGAGGTCTGTCTGGATGACTGTGAGTTCTCTCCTTTAATGTTCTCCTGTGGTTTTCACGATTCTCTCTCTGTGTCCGTCTCAGACACGGGTTCCTGTTCACCTCTGCACCTCTCCGATCCCCACGGACGTCCCAGAAGTGTTCGAGATGACCGAGTCTCCCTCCAGCATCACGTCCTCCTCCAGCCGCCGCAAAAAACGCCGCAGGAAGAGAACGCGTTCAGACACGACTCTGCGAGAGGAGGCCAATTCCTCCTCAGACGAGAAAGAAAGCCTAGATCGAGATTTCCTAAAGGAAGAGTCGCCTTTGGCCGCAAGGTTAGAGGTTTACTACAGTTATTGTGCATTTACTTTTCCTGATATGTCTGAGAGTGTCTGATAAGTGTAAGATTGTTGGCTGCTTATTTCATGAAGTTAGAAATTATATACTACTACCAGTTATTCATTTTGCATTGCACCATTAAACCTAGCTGAAAAATAACTCTGCATGCGTCCGACTAGGAGTAACGCTTAACGGAGTAACTGAATTGCGCTTTTAAACTTGTTTTACCTGACAAACTTCAATCCTTTAGACGATCCTTTAAACTTGTTTACATTTTATGTGAATAAATTGCTTTGTTAGCAACACTTCAACACACAACCTAAGCACCACGTCTCTGTGTGCATGTCATATAAAATCAGACTTAAAAATAAAGGCCATTTCTAATAGTTGTTTGGTATCAGTATTTTATTGATCCTTAATCATTTCAAATACAGTTTCTGAATGTTATTCACATATAAAAATAGCTGTATATCAGTTTACCATTAGTTGCATGAGGCAAAAGAAGTTAGAATCAAGGAAAAACTTCAGTTCACTACGTTTCAAAACAACTTCGACTCATTTCATTGAAAGCTGCTTTTGAATAACTGATGATAAATGTTGTATTATGTGACTAAGCATTACTTTTAATACTGTCTGACGTAATTTTACAGTTTTACAGAGTTGGTTACAAAAACTACATGGAAGTTACTACACGTCTAGTGTGGATGTTACCTTCCACTTTAAAGGGATAGTTCACACACACACACACACACACACACACACACAAAAAGATAATTATGTTCTCTCAAAAATTTTCTATCTTCGCTGAAGTTGACGGTAGCCATTGACTTCTATAGTAGGAAAAAAAATACTATGGTTAATGGCTACCGTCAATTGTTTGCTTACCCACATTCTTCAAAATATCTTCTTTTGCGTTCAACAAAAGACAGGGTGTGGAACGTGAGGGTGGGTAAATGATGATAATCTTGCCATTTTTGGGTGAACTATCCCTTAATAGTGTGGACTCCTGAACGGCTGCTGAACCCAGGCCCAGGACACTGATGATTTGTGTTTTTGCTCTCTTCAGTAAGTCTGTGTACTACTCGCTGACAGAGGAACCCTACGAGGAAGCGTCTGGAGCTCAGATCAGAGACGTTCATCCTCACTCTGATGGAGAGTGTTCTGTGAATGAGAGGTAGTTATGTGTCCTTCAATCAGCCCATATCTTATCTCTCTGCTCGTGTTAGGGCTATCTGAAGGCAGAGCTCTGTTTACTTGTGTTGTCTGTGTCTGTAGTGTGTTCTTCAGCCGTCCATCATCTCCTAAGAGTGATTCAGAGTTGTGTAAGCAGCAGGAGTCTCTAGGGCCTCAGATGCAGTGGAAATGGGGCGCTTTTCCCAAGGTACCATGCTGCATTCAACTACTGCATGCATGCAGAATGTCAGGCTGTTATCAAAGTAGATTACTACATTTTCTGACGATTGCATGTGCAAAACTCACTGTCTGTTGTGAAAAAATAGGGCTGAGCAATACAGCAAAAAAATTTCACAATATAATTTTTCAAATCGTATCAGTTTTCATCATTGATAATAATCAGAAATGTTTCTTGAGCAGCAAATCAGCATATTAGAATGATTTCTGAAGACCACGTGACACTGGAACAATGATGCTGAAAATTCAGCTGCGCATCACAGAAATATATTACATCTTAGGAAATCTTGCAATAGAAAAGATTTTAAATTGTAATAATATTTCACAATATTACAGTTTTACTATTTGAGAAATAAATGCAGGTTTAGTGAGCAGAAAAAGAATTCTTTTTAAAATTATATAAAAAAAAAAGAAAGAAATCTCACCGACCCCAAACTTTTTAACATTAGTGAGGTATTTCAATAGGATCCTGCACAAAACAGTTGACTCAGTGGTTCTTGTGTTTGTGTAGGTGAGTCAGGCAGAGAGGGATGAATCGCCAATCACGGCCTCTGACCACTCCCACTTCCGCACTATCCTTCGCCAAGCCTCCATTGACGTGGAGAGCACTGACTCTACACCGATGGTGACCGTAGTGAGACCCAAGCCTCAGATTGGTACAACCAGCCCTGTTACATCACATTTCACTCACACAGCTGTTTCGTCTTCAATTAGCACACAACTGGACCTCAAGGTCACAGAAACACATGTGATGACCTTTCAGTCCGCAGACGACTCCTTCCCACAGGCCTGGATTGCACCAGAAAACACAGAGACCAAAGACTTGACCGTTAGCAGCACAGACAATCACACTCAGACCTATAATATAACCAGCTCTACAAGCACAATGCATGGGAGCAGTGCTAGTTCAGACACCGTGGCTCCTGTAGGAAGCCAAGAAACCTGGGGTGAAAATAATGTCTCGTTCACATCCGAAATCCAAACCATCACATTTGGTGAGACTCGATCAGATACGGTTTTAGAAGCAGAGGTGAACTCAGTGGACACAATCAATGCTTTACCAAAACACCAAAGCTCTGTGGGAGGCTCAGAGGAGGGGGCGGGGTTACAGACTTCACCGACCAATCAGAATGCAGAGCTAGCTGGAGTGACACCAGCTCTGGAGTCCATCCTCAAATCAGAGGATTCAATGCTTCCCGAGTCCTCGAAAACAACAGACCCTCAGGGCAAGAGGAAAGGTAGCGGATTACACTTGTACTTGTGATTCAGTGACTGAAAATGATTTGAAACATTTCACCTGAACTGCACTTGTTGTTTTTTCTAGTCAAGCGGAGTCATCATTTGGGACCATCTGATATCTATCTCGATGACCTCTCCAGTCTTGCCCCTGAAGCTGCTGCCCTCTATTTTCCAAAGAGGTTAGAAGCTTTATTAGCCATTTATTTAGCTTTATTTTTATTTTTTTGCTTTTTGACACAATAAATAAATGGTTGTAAGACTACAGCAATAAAAAATAAAAAATGAATTGAGTATATTATTATTATTATTATTATTATAAAAAATAATAGTAAAAATAAAATCTACATAAAGTAAATGCATTTTTTTTTTGACACAATAAATAAATGGTTGTAGCACTACAGTAATGAAAATATAATATTCATTAAGTATTATCATTATTATTAATTGCAAAAATAAAATAAAACTTTTGTTATATCTATGATTTTTGATGCAGTAAATAAATAAGGCAGGACTACAGCAATAAGATCTATTAAATAAATAAAACAAAATCTATAATTTATTATTATTGCTATTATTATGTTTTTATGAGACCTAAACAAGTAGTTAGTAAAAGAATAGAGTGCAAGTCTAAAAGTTTTTAAAAATACAATTAGAATAGAGCGTGCTAGAGTTCGAGGGTCACGTCAGTGATGGTTCTGTGGTTGTGGCTTATTATTACTGTACTATTATCTTAAATATGGAGAAGCGTAATATAAGGAATGAGGAGGAATGTCCAGACATTTGTCCAGGAGTTTAATTCCTGTCCCTCTCTCCATGTCTTCAGTGAGACGGAGTCGTCGGATCTCGTCTGGACTCTTGGGCCGGATCCGTGTCCTCCCTCGGGTCAGATGTCCTCTCAGTCACTGGCCAGCGCTAACACAGACAGCAGCTCTGAATATCTGTCCGACTCCACCACAGACGCGCTGGACGTCACCATGTCTCTGTGTGGGAGAGGAGACATCAGTCAGATCAGTAAAGGTGAAGAGAGACTAACACTGTCCTAACCTAGAAATCCCAGCCATGTTCAGTCACTTTTGTCTCCATGTGCCGTGTAGCTCCACCCGCAGTGATATCTTATTATATCTTTATATTTATAAGTCACTTTGGATAAAAGCGTCTACTATATGACTAAATGTAAGCAGCACAGGTATGTTTGTAGCAATAGTCAATAATACATTGAATGGCTCAAAATGATACATTTTTCTTTTATGCCAAAAATCATTAGGATATTACGTAAAGATCATGTTCCATTCATCATCCACCAATTCCCTACTATAAATATATAAAAATACAATTTGTGATTAGTAATATGCATTGCTAAGGACTTAATTTTTTGGACAACTTTAAAGGCGATTTTCTCAATATTTAGATTTTCAAGTAGTTGTATCTCAGACAAATATTGTAAGATCTTAACAAACCATACATCAATTGAATGCTTATTTATTTATTTATTTATTTATTGATGTATACATTTTGATAAAAATAATAATTCACCCTTATTACTGGTTTTGTAGCCCAGGGTCACATATATTGAGCATCAAATATGTTATGATTGGCTGTGATTTTGTTGTGTCATGCAGAACAGAAAAATGATTCAAGCCGATATCTTTAGCTCTTCCTTCCTATATTCTTTCTTTTTTTTGTGTGTGTGTGTCGCAGAGAAGTTCATGGAGCATCTTGTCAAGTATCAAGACTTTGTCAACAACCCTGGAATTATTGAAGACCCGAACCTTGTCATCTGCATCAACTCAAAGTTAGCATCTGTTATATATATTCATTTATTAAAACTGTTGGTAACATTAAGAGATCACATCACTTGTTAATCTAATTAATCACAAATTACATTTGGCTGTGAAAATACCCCCAAAAGATTATCTAATGCTATTTTTGTGTTAAGGTATCAAGTAGACTTTACAAAAAGTATCTTTAAAAAAATAAATATTTGATTTGATTCAACATAAAATTCATTACACAAACGTTAAGGCAACAACAGCCCAACATAAAGTATGGAGCACATACGTTTTCTTGCATTTATGGATTTATGGAGTTGTTGCCCTGCATCATATTTGTCAACATTTGGCTTCAGATGTGGCTCATCCAATCAGATTTTAGAGCCAGAGCTGTTTACCAGTTGTAGAATGGTCATTTTATCACATATGCACTCTGATTATATTATGGTTCGTGGTCGATTTGTTTCAGATATTATAACTGGGCAGTGGCAGCACCAATGATTCTGTCAGTTCAGGCTTTCCAGAAGACTTTACCAAAGGTAGATGGGGCCAGAGATCTTTGGTTACTGCTTCAAAGACTATTCGTTCAGAGGTCATGACTTGTTTTTTCTGTTGTAGAGCACCATTGAGCAACTAGTCAGAGATAAGATGCCTAAAAAGTCTGGCCGCTGGTGGTTCTCCTGGAGGAGGAAAGATCGGAACAATGTCGTGGTAAAAACTCAATATGAAACTGAATCTAACATTACAGAAATAACGCTTAAGTCAAGAAAGGAGCAACTCTATTGTGCAATTTCCCTTTAAGAGACTGATAAGTACCCTATCTGCTGACTGCGCCTGTATATCTCTGATGCGGCACATGCACATGCATTTTTTTCTCATGTTAGGGAAGCCAAAGTTCAGATGCAGAGGGGAATCAGCTTGAAGCATCGGCTGCTATCACTGGACACTCTTCACTGAAGTAAGATGTGTGTTTGCATGCATGCAAAACATGAAGCACTCAATAATTCAGAAGCTTCAGAAGGCATGCACCAGCGCAAGCCACCAAAAGTGCACAAAAATGTGTTGGAGATGTCTTATGTGTCATGATACAAGACAAAAAAGGATGCAAAGGAATAAACAAAAGCAGCATAAATTAATCAAATTTCATGCAGCCACACCAACAGGTGTCAGTATAAAGAACAGATCTACAGCACACATAAGAGTAAATGAAACAAAAGTAAATTAAATGCAATGCATGTGTGTGCACCACATCTTAAAGCATTTTGTGTTCTCTGCACTAAATCTCATGCAACCTGTCAGGGACTTTTTCAAACATTGCATAAATTTGTACGCTTGTTATGAAACCAGCATGTGTGTATATAGGCTTCCTCTCCTTATCAGAGAGCACTTGACCTTTGACTTCAGTTAAACATGGTGAAAGGCAGTATTATCAAGACTATTGGCTGATTGTGCATTGCTCACTTTGATCTTTGACCCAGTATATGCATTCTGTGTATGCAGGAGTTCTGTTGAACTCTCGAGTGATGAGGATGGCTCTGTCTCTATGAGGAAGAACAGTGAAGCGATGAACACAGCACAGTGCATCAGTCAGATGTACCGCAAATCTCTGCGGCTGACCTCTGAACAGATCGTAAGAGTCACATCAACAACAGCATCAACATCTGTGTTTCAAGTAGAGTCTAGTCATAAGCAAGTGGAAGACTTTATTTAGAAGAATATTCCAAATAAATATAAACATTAAATAGATATAAATAATAAATAAATAAATATTAATATTAAATAAATAAATACATAAATATTATTTATTTTTTATTGATTTATTTTGAGGTAAATTTTAACTAGTCATGTTGTCAGCCTTTTTTTTTTTTTTTTGTATTTAGATAATCAAGCTTGATAATATGAATGAAGATTAATATGAATTTAAATGGCTGTATTACAGTAGTGAGAATATTTTGCATTACTCAGTGCTCTCAAATGTAGGCTGCTTTATTGAAAAAACTACTCATTGATAGACTAGACATGAGCAATGAGTGTCTGATGTTTTCTGTGTGTGTGTGTGTCAGGAGAGTCTGAATCTGCGTGAAGGAGCTAATACGGTTGTGTTCAGTGTGACCACACAGTATCAGGGCACCTGTCGCTGTGAAGCCGCTATTTTCCTCTGGAGCTACGACGACAAAATCATCATCTCCGACATCGATGGGACCATCACCAGGCGAGTCTCTCTGAATCCCTGCAGGATTTGGAGTTACTCTCTGTGACATCAGGCTGACAGTGGTTCATCTTTCTCTCTGTATCAGGTCAGATGCTCTGGGGCAGATTTTACCGCAGCTGGGGAAAGACTGGACTCATCACGGCATCGCCAAACTATATCACAAGATACACCAGTAAGAAACAAATTCACAACTTTCTGATTTAATGAAACGCTTGTTGTCCACTATAAATATGTGCAAATTTGTATATGTAGTTTTGAGACATAACGAAACAGTTTTAAGCAGCAGCAACACAAATATACATGCCATATATATAGGTGTCATATACCTTTATTATATTTATACTTTTTTTTTTTTTTACCTGAGATGCACTAAAAAATAAGTGGATGTACAATTATTGCTGTTAATTGCATAGCTACCTGTATATTTGCTGATAAAGTCTAACATGCATCACAACAGGCTTATGTTGCATCACATCTTGCCATTTTATTTGTAACCTGTTAAAACTTCATGCATCTTAAGACATCTGGTCTACTCTGTTCTGGCCTGTTAAGCTGTTTTTGAATATGTTATGTGATAAAATGTATACATTAATTTTTCGACAGCCCTGTTAAGACTTTTATTCCTCAAGGATGCATTAAATTGATCAAAAGTGCCAGTGAAGACATTTATAATGTGACAAAAATATTTTTGTATTTTAAATAAATGCTGTTCTTTTGGACTTTGTTCATCCAAGAATCCTAAAAAAATAAATAAATGTCAGTTTCCCCAAGAATATTACACGACATTGATAATACTCAGAAATGTTTCTTGAGCAGCAAATCAGTATATACGAATGATTTCTGAAGATCATGTGACACTGAAGACTGTAAAAATGCAGCTTTGAGCACAGGAATAAATTACATTTTAACAGATATTCACATAGAAGAGATTTGGTTTAAATTATAATAATATTTCTCTATTTTTACTGTCTTTCTGATCAAATATATGCAGCCTGAGTGAGCAGAAGAGACTTCTTTCAGTTTAAAACATTACACTTTTACTCACCCTCATGCGCTTGAATGGTAGTGTGTTTAAGAAGCATTTGTGAGCCTGTTCTTGTCTTGCAGGAATGGTTATAAGTTCCTGTACTGTTCGGCTCGAGCTATAGGCATGGCAGACATCACTAAGGCTTACTTGCAGTGGGTTAATGATCGAGGAACGGTTTTACCCAAAGGACCGGTGCTACTGGCTCCCAGCAGCCTGTTCTCAGCCTTACACAGGTGAACACAAACAGACCATTAATGTAGATCACAGCCACCTCTAACACTACTGTTGACTCTGTGTGTGTGTGTGTGTGTGTGTGTGTGTGTGTGTGTGTGTGTTCTCAGGGAGGTGATTGAGAAGAAGCCGGAGGTGTTTAAGATCGCCTGTCTGACTGATATCAGAGATCTGTTCAGTCCCGTCACACAGCCTTTCTACGCCGCCTTCGGCAACAGAACTAACGTGAGCTTTCCTTCAGCGTCACAAGCATGTTAGGAATGATGGGAAGGCCTGACTGTGTTTTGTGTCTGTGTGTAGGATGCATACGCGTATAAAGAGGTGGGTGTTCCTGAGACTCACATCTTCACTGTGAACCCCAAAGGAGAACTCATACAAGAAAAGACCAAAGGAAACAAGTCCTCGTGAGTCTGGAATAATCCATCGATTTTTCTAAAAAGAAGTCTTCTCTGCTTAATAAGGCTGCATTTATTTGATCAAAAATACAGTGGAATCTGTAATATTGTGAAATATTTATATGACTTTTCTATGTGAATATCTGTTAAACTGTCATTTATTCCTGTGATCAAAGCATCATTCCTCCAGTCTTCAGTGTCACATGATCTTCAGAAATCAGAATAATATGATGATTGTCACGGCTTACGCTGCTGGAAGGAACACGGAGCCGAGGGATAAACGAAACAAGGATTTATTAAATCAAACATAGGCAAGGCAAGTAGCAAATAACAGGTGGCAAGTGGCAAGTGGCAAGTAACAGGTAACAAGTGGACAAGTAGACAAGTAACAAGTAGACGAGTAGACCCGACAAAACAGAACCGAAAGGACAAGGCTTTTATACAACGGATAATTGGGAAAACACAGGTGGATGGCATGACTTAATTAACAGGGACAAAAACACACAAAATGAGTCCAGGTGTGTGACAGTACTCCCCCCTCCCGGTAGGTGCGTCCTCGCACCGTAGAAACAACAAAGGGAGGCGTGGGTGGGAACTTGGGAGGAGGTTCCGGTGGAGGACAGCCTCCCAGGAGGGGGCCAGCAGACAGGGACCACAGAGGAAGGAGCCAGGGAGGAGATGACGGAGGGAGGAGCCAGGGAGGAGACAGGAAGGATCTGAAGCAGGAGGTACCCAGCAGGACCCAGGCCACAGCCATAACGGCCCAAGGTGGGGCCTACGGTGGAAGGAGCCATGGAGGAGGAATGGTCACCGACTCCAGGGACTCGACCCACGGCAACGGAGCAAGTGGAGGAGGAGCCCGAGGCGGAGACGGAGAGCCGAAGAGCCAGGGTGACAGGGAGGAGCCGGAGGTCCTAGGCGGAACTGATGGCTCTGGTGACTGACGCGGAGATGTGGATCCGGAAGGCCGCGGTGAGGCCAGAGTGACCGAGGACTGAGGTGTAGCCGAGGGGATGAAGGAGCCTGACAGAGCCGGAGGGACGGAGGGATGAGGCGAAGCCGGAGGAGTGGAGTCCCGAGGCATAGGATGGACGACGCCAGACCAAGGCGGAGCCAGAGGGACAAGGGAGCCAGGCAGAGCCTGCGGACTGCCGGGCCACGGCGGAGAGGAAGGAGCTAGGAGCCATGGTGGAGCCGACGGGTCAACGGGCCGAGGCGGAGTCCAGGCCTCAGAGGCTGGAGGCGGAGGTGAGGGAGACGCCGACCAAGGCGTCGCTGGAGGATGGCGGTCCCGCTGAACTCGCACCACAATGATGGTAGGCTGAGGGCGAGCAGAGGGGCAGCCAGACGACAGCGGAGGAGGAGGCAGGAGTGGGTGGGAGGGTGGGAATTTTGGAGGAGCAGGCATTGGAGTAAGCTCTGGGGCTGGAGCCCTTCCTGGGCTTAACGGAGGATCAGGAGCCCGTCCTGGGCTTAACGGAGGATCAGGAGCCCGTCCTGGGCTTAACGGGGGTTCAGGAGCCCGTCCTGGGCTTAACGGGGGTCAGGAGCCCGTCCTCGGCTTAACGGGGGATCAGGAGCCCGTCCTGGGCTTAAAGGAGGATCAGGAGCCCGTCCTGGGCTTAACGGAAGATCAGGAGCCCTTCCTGGGCTTAACGGGGGTTCAGGAGCCCGTCCTGGGCTTAACGGGGGTTCAGGAGCCCGTCCTGGGCTTAACGGGGGTTCAGGAGCCCGTCCTGGGCTTAACGGGGGTTCAGGAGCCCGTCCTGGGCTTAAAGGAGGATCAGGAGCCCGTCCTGGGCTTAACGGAAGATCAGGAGCCCTTCCTGGGCTTAACGGAGGATCAGGAGCCCGTCCTGGGCTTAACGGAGGATCAGGAGCCCGTCCTGGGCTTAACGGAGGATCAGGAGCCGGTCCTGGGCTTAAAGGAGGATCAGGAGCCCGTCCTGGGCTTAAAGGAGGATCAGGAGCCCGTCCTGGGCTTAACGGGGGAACAGGAGCCCGTCCTGGGCTTACAGGAGGATCAGGAGCCCGTCCTGGGCTTAACGGGGGAACAGGAGCCCGTCCTGGGCTTAACGGGGAATCAGGAGCCCTTCCTGGGCTTAACAGAGGATCAGAAGCCCGTCCTGGGCTTACAGTAGGATCAGGAGCCCGTCCTGGGCTTAACGGAAGATCAGGAGCCCTTCCTGGGCTTAACAGAGGATCAGGAGCCCGTCCTGGGCTTACAGGAGGATCAGGAGCCCGTCCTGGGCTTAACGGGGGAACAGGAGCCCGTCCTGGGCTTAACGGGGAATCAGGAGCCCTTCCTGGGCTTAACAGAGGATCAGGAGCCCGTCCTGGGCTTACAGGAGGATCAGGAGCCCGTCCTGGGCTTACAGGAGGATCAGGAGCCCGTCCTGGGCTTAACGGAAGATCAGGAGCCCTTCCTGGGCTTAACAGAGGATCAGGAGCCCGTCCTGGGCTTAACAGAGGATCTGGCATAGGTGAACTGGAAACCCCCTCATTTTGACCCATTTGGCGCTCCACATTTTGCTCCCTCGTGGTGGGCAGTGTCGCCGGCTCTCGCACCTGGTCTGACGGGTTGCTCTCTGGCTCTCCGTCATCGGTGGGCTCGGGCTTATGCCTCGTACCGTGGGGAGATTGTAGGCTGGGCTCTGGGTCCAGAGTGGACCTGGCGAGATCCTCCATTGGGCCGACCGTGAGAGGTGACCCATTTCTCACCAGATTCCACTCTATGAAGGCGGCGAAATCCTCCCGAGGACCATCTTTGGGCGACAACAAGTAGCAAATAACAGGTGGCAAGTGGCAAGTAACAGGTAACAAGTGGACAAGTAGACAAGTAACAAGTAGACGAGTAGACGAGTAGACCCGACAAAACAGAACTGAAAGGACAAGGCTTTTATACAACGGATAATTGGGAAAACACAGGTGGATGGCATGACTTAATTAACAGGGAAAAAAACACACAAAATGAGTCCAGGTGTGTGACAATGATATCCTTGCCAAAAACATTTCTGATTATTATCAATGTTGAACACAGTTGTGCTGCACAATATTTTTGTCGAAACCATCATACATTTTATTTTTCAGGATGCTTTGAGTTCTAGATGTTACAGATTACTTTTCTTACTCACCCCATACTTAAAACAAATAGTGCATCACATTTTCCACAAAAAAAGTTATTAGCAAATACGGTTTCTTTTTTAATTTTTCATTTTTTAAGCATAGATTATAATCAGAATTATTTCTGGACTAATGATGTTAGAACTCATCTTTGATCACTGGAATAAATTACTTTTCACAATATAATCACATAGAAAAACTGTTATTTTAAATTGTAAATATATTTCACAGCATTACTGTTTTTAATGTTGTTGTTTTTTTACTAGTGCTGTCAAATGATTAATCGCTATTACTCGCTTTCAAAATAAAAGTTTTTGTTTACATAATATATGTGTGTGTACTGTGTATATTTATTATGTATATATAAATACACACATACAGTAAAATATTTGCATGTATATATTTATATTCATATATATTTTATTATATATAAATATATTCAATATATAAACATAAAATACTTTTCTAAACCACTTCAGCTATTATTTTGATTTTTTGAGAATTAGGCATATGCAATATTGGACCCACCGGTGGGTCCCCAGAGTTGATGTGGTTAATATACACATGCATGGGTAATAATGCATATAATGCATGGGTGATAATCAACACAGCACACACAGATATTTCATGTAAACAAAAACTTATTTGGATGCGATTAATTGTTTGACAGCACAAATTTTTTTATCAAAAAAATGCAAAGACTTCTTTCAAAAACATTAAAAACTTAGTTATTTTGGCTAGTAGTGTCTATACAGTATACACACAATCAAACAGTGTATTAAAGGAATAGCTCACCCAAAATTATTGTCATCATTTACTCACCTCTATTTAATATTCATGAATTCAACAAAACGAAAAGAAATGCAATTGTTTGACTTTGCTCTGTGTGTGTTACTCTCAGTTACTCTCATCTCAGTGATCTGGTGGATCACATCTTCCCCTTCATCTGTAAAGATCGTGCGTCCTCCTTCGACTGTCCTGAGTTCAGTCATTTCTCCTTCTGGAGAGAGCCTCTGCCTCCGCTGGACCTCGCTGAGCTGACCTAAACACAGCTTCACACAGACACCCATCGTCTGCTCAGATAGACCTCTTCCTCAGCATCTCTGCTCACTTCCCTTTCTGTTTATCTGTGTGTTTACAGCCAAACCTGCTGTAGCATCAACACTGGACACACACACACACACACATGCAAGGACGCACAATCCTACTCAAACACATGATACACGCTAGGCGATGATAGCATAACACTACACTGAGCATCAGAGAAGCTCTTTTGACCCACAGATACCGAGCTCCTTCGTGAACAAACCTGTGCGCTGTGACTATAACACAGGTCTGGGCTCTCATCAGTCTATGTTCATTTCAACTTCTCTCCCAAATAATGTTTTCTATTATTCTCATCTTTTTAAAAACTTTTTTACAATCGCTGGTTACTGTAAAAGTGTGTTTTATCAGCAAATACTTCATACAGCTGAGTTGTATTTTATTTATTTCGGACATTCAAATTTAGCTAAAACAATATATGTATATATATATAATATTCCATTTATTGTATTTAAAGAACATTGAAACAATAAAAAAATTCCCTTTAAATTTGACCTGACTGGATATTCAGAAGTCTCAAAGTAAGCATCACTTGCTCGTTCATTAACTCCTCAAGCATGATTGGACATTAGGTTATCGTGTAGACAGCTGTCTTCAAGAAGTATGATCTGTGATGGATAATGATCTTGAATACGCTGAGCTCTGATCAAAACTTGCTGGTTATATATACTCTATACTGCTCTCTGTACAGTACAGTCAGTTCTGATGTCATCCAAACATGCTGCTCAAATAATAATTAGACTCAATATGCTCATATTAGTGTTATTTTTAGTTAGGTACACATCATACTGACATAAAATGTAATTTTAAGATATTGTAAAATACATGTTATAAATGTATTGTTATATAAAATATAGATTTTTTTTCAAGAGTACATCTCCATTACAGATCAAAGTTCCCGTATGACAGGTAAAAAAAATTTTTTTTTATGTTGACAAAACTGGCCAAAATATATAGAAAATAGTTTATTATTACTATTTATGTTTATATTTGTAGTATTGCCCATACATTCAATAGTCTAATAAAAAATATTGACAAAAAATATTTCTCTAAACTTTTTTTGTTTGTTAGTTTCCATCTTTAAAAACTATATTTGTTAAATGGGAGCTTTTAATAATATGCTGTAAATGGAGATCATTGTCGTTTTATTATTTTTATTGGGGAGACCAGGGACAGTTGTAACAGGGGACGGTTGTAACACCTTGAATTCCTCCAATCAGAAACAACCTAGAGTGATGACACTCACTGTGCACATGCTCAGTTAGTTTCCCTCCATTTTTGCCATAAAGGGAGCCACATTTGAATCTTCCTGATGAGTTATCTACAAAAGATTGTTTCTGATGTAAAAAAATTACTTTTCTTTCTGATGTACTTTTTTGGATGCTGTTATAGGATCAAATGTCTATGAATTCAAACAAATATTATTAGAATCACTGTTTTGTAAGCTAAAAATAGAAATGGCTAACAAGTGTCCAACTAGCAGTCAAGCTAGCTCACATGAGATGAAAACATGTTTGGTGGTACTGGGACGGTTGTAACGCCCCGTTACAACTGTCCCAGTATCACCAACCAAGTTTCATTTATATGTTAAAAACTAATCAAGCTTAAAAAAAACTGCATAGTTTCCCTTCAATGTGCAAATTAAAAGTAAAATGTACAATGTGCATTGCAAATTAAATGTAAAATGTCATCAAATCACATTTTAAGGTAAGGTAATTATCTTTTTTTATATAAAGATAGTCAGTGTGATAGACAGCATGCCAAATATCAGAAAGAGGAAGACAGACAGGGGAGTCCCATTTCCTGTGCTGGAAAGGGCTTCTGATGAAATCAGACAAGGAAAGTCAGTCAGGGGAGTGGCCAAATCATATGGCATTTGCCATGTGACCCTGCACCGATTCCACAAGAAGAGGAGCCAGGGATCAAAGACACGAGTACTGGACTCCACTTTTACACTTGCCACAACTGTGACTCAGACTAGGCCTACCAAGCAACCCCCCCCCGCCCCCCCCAATAAACAATTTTCTTGCATTATAATTTATTTGTGTGAAAAAGTTAATCATTACTTAAAAACATGAAATGAATAGTCACAATAACATTACTGATAAAACATATTTTCTATTTTGAGTATATGATTGATTCATTATGCAGATTTTAGACATGTTACCACCGTCCCTGTACACTGGGACGGTTGTACCAGTGGAGAGACTGTATTAAAATCAATTTTGCAACCTGTATACATATTTCATAAACCCACTTAAATACATTGTTTCAGCAGCTGACAGATTGAAGTTTATAATATAACAAATTGGTTATTCAGTAAAAATGGTTTTTGATGTATTGCTAAAAATTGCAAAAAGTGTTACAACTGTCCCTGGTCTCCCTAATTTTATGAAATTTATACACGCACGTAAGGATATCAAGTAAAGATCATATTCCATAAATATATTTTGTAAATTTCCTACCGTAATAAATATGTTAAAACGTAATGTTTTATTAGTAATATGCATTGATAAGGACTTAGTTTGGACAGAATTATTTTAATTTTTTCGCAACCTTTAGATTTCAGATTTTCAAATATAGTTTTATCTCGGCCAAACATTGTCCAAATAAACCATACATCAATGGGAAGCTTATTTATACATATATGTTTTTTGTTCATTTTGTTATTATTACCAGTTATACTAATTGTATAAGTACCAATCAGCTGTTTGTTGATCGTGCGTGCTCACGTGCATCATCATCATCATCATCACTCTTGTCTGTGTGTGAGTGGATGGATGGCGCGCGCTGCTGTGGAGCTCCATCCGGAAGCAGCAGAGTTTGTTTCAATAAAGGTGTGTATATACTGTATGACTGTAAATACAGATCTAATGACACACTTACTGTCCGCTAGATGAACTATAACTCCTGTTTCACTCGTAGCAAACATCCACCCTCGATATCTCACTTTAAGCGTCATCAGGAGGAAAAGAGCAGGTAAGTGCATTACACACATCTTAAACGAGTAGTTTATGAAACATTATTGTGACGTTAACTGAAGCTATAAGCGATACAGTAATAGACGAGTGAAGACGGGGAAACGATCATCAGGCGTTAACGGTCTGATCGCGTTAGCCTTGATTCACATGGAAATGTGATATTGTGTTGCAGTTATGATGGTAAACACCACAGACTGTATATAAACACGCATCTGAGTCGAGTTCCAAAGACTCCCACGTTTTCATGGTGGAAAATGGCTGCACATAAACAGCTAAAAGCGCCATGCACGTCTTTCTGAAAGGATTTCTATCGTTGTTCTACACGCGATTAACACCAGGGCGAGGTTTATGGCGTGGAAGAGTGGTGCTGTGACTTAGCGGTTCACTGTGCAGCCGGGTGTTAGAGGAAGGTGTCAGAGTCGAGCCCCGTGTACAGGCTTCAGCTGCAGCACGTGACCCTGGAGCACAAAACCAGCCTTAAGGGTACATCTTCTGAAATTGAGAGTTATACATCATCTGAAAGCTGAATAAATCATCTTTCCATTTATGTATGGTTTGTAAGGAGGACAATATTTGTCTGAGATGCAACTATTTGAAAATATAGCAAAAAATCTAAATATTGAGAAAATCATCTTTAAAGTTGTTCAAATGAATGCATATTACTAATCAAAAATTAAGTTTTGATATGTTTACAGTAGGAAATTTATCAAATATCTTCATGGAACATGATCTTTACTTAATATCCTAACGATTTTTGGCATAAAAGAAAAAAAAAGAAAAATGGATAATTTTGACACATGCAATATATTTTTAGCTATAGCTACAAATATACCTGTGCTGCTTACAACTGCTTTTGTGCTCCAGGGTCAATATATATTTTTATTTCCATATAAAAATAAAATATCCTTTTGTTTTTAATGCATCATATCAACAAGATTGACGATTATCAATATATTAAACAGATCATTTCTGAAGCCCATTTCTGCTACAGAAAGAAAACATTGTTGTAAGATTTTTAAAAAATTATGATATTAAAAAGTCTGCATTTAAAAAACTATTATGACAAAATGTTTCACCTTTTATGTCATTTTTTTATGACGTCATAATTTAAACGTTTTTGTCTAACAATTATCTCAGAATTTTAACGGTTTATTTCATAGTTTAGAATTTATCTGATAACTAATTAGACCTACATAGAATCTCAAAATTTCTTTGTTTTTTTGTCATATCTATGACGACTTATATCGGAATTGTGATTTTTATCTAAATTTGTCTCATAATAATGGCTTAGCATCATACTTTAGACATTTAGTGAAGATTGTATTATTTTTCTCAAAATTTCAACTTTTCATCTAATAATTATGTTATCTCTTAATTTTTTCGTCTCATACCTGTTATGTCATAATTACGACTTTTTATCTCATTCTCATGAAAACAACTTTTTTTATTTATTTTTTATAATAATTAATTTTTTTAAATTATGATGTGCCAAAAAATTATGCTTGGGTAAATCATTGTTGTGAGATCAAATGTTATGATTTAAATATGACATAAAAAGTCAAAAGTGTTGGGCAAAATTCATAATCATGACTTTTTATCTCAGAATTTCGAATTTTATGTCATAATTGTAACTCTTAATGCCACAATTTTGACTAATAATATCATAATTGTGACTTTTTATCTCAGAATTTTGGCTACTTTTTGTGCTTTTAACTCTTATCTCAGAATTTAAACTTTTTCATCTCTTTATTATGACTTTTGATGCCATGTTTGGTGAAAATGGGCTTCTAGGAAATCCAGTTTTTCCAGATTTCCTTCCAAAGGAGACATGTTTGCACTAAACCCAGAGCAGCATTGCTGTAACTGTGCTTATCTCTGTCTGTCCTGCAGAAATCATGGCACACGGCTGTCCTGACGGCTCTTTGGAGTCAGAGCTGTCCTGTCCCATCTGTCTCCATCTCTTCCTCGACCCGGTCACTCTTCCCTGCGCGCACAGTTTCTGTCTGGTTTGTCTGGAGACACCAGAGAGGGACAAATCATCTGGACTTGATCAAGTCCTCTGCTGCCCAGTTTGTGGACAGGAACATCTCAGCCCAGAGACCCTGCCGAGAAACATCAAGCTGAAACAGATAGTTGAGACCTACAGAGCCAACAACATCAGCGGTGAACTTCAGCCAAGTGCAGAAGACGAGATAATCAACAAGCAGACATCTCCAGAAGACACTGATGTGTGCAAATCAACAGAATCTGGGAAGAGCTCTCTGCTGGAGACGGAAACCAGTGAATCTAGTCTAAATCCTGTCATCTCTAGTCTTCAAGAAAAGCTTTCTGTAGTTGATGATCTGGTGAATAAGGAGAAGGCCAGAGAGGCTGCGGTCAAAGTGACACACGCAGATCTGAGGAAAGATGTGAGCGGCGTATTGGAGGAGATGGCAGAGCTGGTGAAGACCTACAGCACGACTGCTCTGAAGCTTCTGGAGGCCGAGTTGAGACCCAGAGAAGATGCTGTTGGGAAAAGAGTGCGGATGCTGACTGACCTCCAGAAGCAACTGAGAGCCGCTGAACTTCAGGTCAACACGTTAAAGGACGAGACGGATGACGCATGTTGTATTGAGGTTTCCAGCATGACCCTGGAGCCTCTGCAGGACTCCTCCAGCGGTCAGGAGTTATCCAGCAGTTTGAAGGAAGTCTGTGAGAAGATCGAGAAACAAAATACCCAACTCCGTCTCGGACTGGGATCCTCTCAGCGGGCGCTACGCGTCGTTCTCAACCCATCCGAGGTCACCTTCGACCCTGATACCATCCATCCCAACCTGGTCTTATCCGAAGACCTCAAAACGGTGTCTTTCAGCGCAGCCAAACAGCCGTATCCGGCCAGATCTCAGAGGTTTTCCAGTTTCTTCCAGGCTTTGAGCTCCCAGAGCTTCGTCCGAGGAGAACATCTCTGGGACTTCCGGGCTGAAGGCTGTGCTTGGGTTGTGGCCGTGTGTTATGGAGATCTGCCCAGATCTGGTTCTGGCAGCGGTCTGGAGAGCAGTGCTGGATCCTGGTGCCTCATGTACTGTGAGAACCTTCTGAGGGCGTACGAGAGAGGAAAGGACACGCCGCTTAGACGCACACCGTCTCTGAAGAGGATGGAGATACGCCTCAGCTTCAGCACCGGCTCTTTAGTGTTTTACAGCATTAGTGATGTGAGTGGAGATAAAACTCACCTGCACACCTTTAAAGTCAGCTTCACACAGCCGGTGTATCTGGCTGTGAGGATGATGTCTGGTCAACCCAAAGCACACATCACTGTTCACTAGTGACTGAAGAAACCCGCTTGATTCACCTTATACAACGAATGCTAAAATAACTTCTTAGATCTTATTCATCTGTTCTTATCCTGTTATCATAATGTTATAATGCAATACGTCATTAATGTTCACTTACGCATTAAATGCATCATCCTACATTAGATTGTCACATGCATACGGTTTGCAGTGTTTAATTTGATCATATACAGTGTCCCTCAGTTCAAGTGTTTAATGTTCAATGTCAGTTCAGTGCATGTGACGTTGCACTTAACTTCAATAATACAAGACCACATTACATTTAAAACATTTCTAATTCTGTTTCTATGCTGTGATTTTCTTTTAACGTGTATTAAAACTTGTTTTTGTCTAATTTAAATAAACAGTAGAATCTACCTTTTTTTCTAAATACAAAGATTTTTATTTTTATATTTGTCTTTTATTCTGAAGGGTTGCCTAGATGGCTGCCATAGACTTAGGAAGGGTGAAAAGGCTTTTATTTTGAAGTGTTGACTGCAAAGAGGTATCTTCGGTGTCTTTTTTCTTTATATAAATTAAAATTTTAGTGTGGTTTATTATAATCGCATATATATATATATGTGTGTGTGTGTATTGGTAATGGTAATTTAGTACTTATAAAGCATACATGTATATTCGTTTTATTAATAAGATTTAAATGGAAGTAATATGACAACAAGCGCAATATCAACACATATAAATAAAATATTAGTGCGAATTAAATTAAGCTACAGTAGAGCATAAGCTATCAAAGTAGCAATTAAATGTACTCAAATGTTTAGTGACGTCTTTGAGTCTTTTATTGTGAAAGGTTTCACGGATGGCGCCATCTTTGATACGATGACGCGTTCACGACTCATCAGTTTCATTCCGCCTGTAAACAAGCAACCGACGGAGAAGTTATTATGCCTCAACTACTAACTTATGATCTCGTTAATACAGAAGCACGCCGGCTCTGATCTGAGATCATCAGCAGGTAAAGGTGAGTTGTGTTTTTAAGGGTTTTCAGCTGATATATCCGCGCGCAGTGTGTGAAATATGTCACATGATACATCACAATACAATAAACATACAGAAGATTCTAGTTCACTGACGCTTTGTGCTTGTGTTTGGATCAGTGTGTGTTGTTTTTCGTCACAGTTTGATCTGAGTGTGTTATGTAACGTGTATCTGTGTAAATACATACAGTCTATGGTAAATACATTACACACACATTCCTGCGGAGAAACTTTGTAACGTTTCATACATTCGAAACATTCCAATCTGTTACAAAATGTAACATTTTTGGGATTTGAAAATGTTTGTGATGCCTCATCTAAGCGAGTCAGTAAATTGTCAAAGTGGGGTTGTTATTTTAATATTATTTATATAAACTATTACAGCATTTATTAATATTTTAATTAGTGTCGATTTCATATATATATATATATATATATATATATACAATCATTTACTTTTTTAGTAATTATTATTATTAATCAATTTTTAAATATTTCAGTCTGCATTTAATTTCTTTTTATTTCCGTTGTAGTAATCTTAATACTAAAACTTTTTTATTTCAGTTATGTGCCAAGGGAACATTTCTCATTTTTAGATGTCAGTTCTTTACATGTTCAACTCTTGTGTCTTTGTGTTACATCGACACAGCTGTGAATCTAATCTTCTGCATTTTTTATGGTGAACTCCTAGATCTGCGCTCGACATGCAGATAAGTTGCTTGTATATTATACATGTTTGTATGTCAGTTTGAGTGTAAACTGAAGGAGTTCAGTGCTGTGTTTCGCAGAGGTTTAATCCAGAATGCTGGAGACTGTGACTGATGCAGGACGTTTGCTCCGTTATAACAACACCAGTGTGTTTCCCACCGTGGACAACAGCTCCGAGTTCAACCCTGACCATGAGACCAACATCACCAAACCACACAGATGCCTGCAGATCCTGTACGACGACATCGGACACTCCAGGTACGGCCGCTTCACACTGACTGTGGACACGTGTGACCCTGAACCACAAAAAAACTGAATAAACAAGTTGACCATTGTTGTATGGTTTGTTATGATATGACAATGTTTGGTTGAGATGCAACTTTTTGTAAATCTGGAATCTGAAGATGCAAAAGAAAATCACCTTTAAAGTTGTCCAAATGAAGTTGCATTGTTGACTTATGCTGCAAATATACTACTGTGCTACTTAAGACTCCTTTTGTGCTCCAGGGTCACATATGTGTCCTTTCTGCTATTAATATGGTATGTGCATGTCTGATATATGGAGTAACTGTACATTTCCAAGTAGTTTTTTTTTCTTTTCAGTTTAACTAAGCGAAAGGACAAGGATTTGTGATTTGATGTAGTTTTGTTTTGCATTTCCGTGTGTAACTGACTGCGGTCTTCATCTGGGCTCTTTGCCATGTTTAAACGCCTGAATGCATGTCGTTTCTGAGCTCATATACTGAAAAGAGTATTTCTCAGATATAGAGATGATCTTGTGTGAGGATTTGAGATTTTAGAACGTGAGCTTTCAATTCTGCTTTTGTTTCTGTGCTTGTAGTGACTCTCAGATGGGACTGTCCTCTGTAATTTGATTAAAATCCCATCTGGCTCTCCTGGTGCTGCTGGGTTTCGTGTTCCTTCGAGGGGTTTGTGTTGCTGAACAACTCGGAGCTCAGAATAGTTTTGCGTGTCTTTAAGAGGATGTCATGGGCTCTTCAGAGACTGCAGACGTTTAGTGCCTTTCATGACAACTTCCTCTCCTTGTCTTTTTAAATTCATAAATCAGCAAATTATGTCGAAAGAAAGAACAGTAGGTCTATTGTTTCGGGTTATCTATTGTACCTCAGAGAAAAACATGAACAGTATTTCTTATGGACCTTTGACAAAATAATATTCTCATTATTACAGTCATTTTTTTATTTATTAAATTACCTTTCAAAAGTTTAGTGTCAGTGATATGTTTTTAAAAGAAAACATCCAAGGCTGCATTTATTTGAACATTAAAAACATTAGTATTGTGAAATATTGTTACAATTTCAAATTGTAACAGTTTTTTGATGTTTATTAAAAGTGTGTTCATTAAATAAAGCTTAAAATTAAACTTAATTGACTGCATGTGCAACATATGTATGCTAGTATAAAAAAAATTTACATTTTTATACATTCATATATTTTAGTTTTTATTAAGATAACTTGTTGAAGAGGGAAATTAGCCTCAAACCTAATTTATTTTATTTTATTATTATTATTATTATTATTTTTTTGCATTTCTACTTACATTTTTCTTAGATATATTTTTTTGCTTTTTTTTTTTTTTCTAATTTTAAGACTTCAGTTTAAACTTCTTATTTTGGTTCCCAGGAGGTGTTTATGTGGATATATAGGTGCTTTCCATCACCACACGAAAAGTTGAAATTCCAGTTTTAGATGTGTGTTGTGTGTGTGTGTGTGTGTGTGTGGTCTAGTACTGTAGTAATAAACGGCTTGTTTGTGTGCTGTTTAATCTGAACCTGTTTAATGAATGTCTCATGTTTTGGTCTGATTCGTAACTCTTCGTCTCTGTTTGTCCGTCAGGGTTCGTTACTGGGACGTGATGTTGCTCGTCCCAAACGTGGCTTTCCTGGTCTTCCTGATGTGGAAGCTTCCCTCTGCTCGTGCTAAGATCCGTCAGACCTCCAGCCCTATATTCGTGGCGTTTTACATCCTGGTAAGCAGCAGAGCGTCCGGCGTGAGCTGCAGATTTGTGATTGTAATGACTGTGTCTCTCTCAGGTGTTCGTGGTGGCAGCTGTAGGAATCACTCGTGCCATCGTCTCCATGACCGTCAGCACATCCAACGCCGCCACACTCATAGACAAGGTGAAAACACACACAAAACATCACACTGACTTCTGTCAATCTTGAATGAACTATGGTAACATAAACCACATCTGCATCTGAAAGCACGACAATCAACAACAATTAATGTTTAAAAACATTTAAAACATGCAAGACATGACTCATTCCCGTTTAGATTTTTATTATATTCCATCCTACTATTACTGTATTTGACACACTACGGCAGGAACATGAATTAAGGACACCATCTCTGCTCTGACGTCAGCTGTATTAGGTTTGATGACGCTGTGATGAACGCAGAGCTGTGATTATGTGGTGAATTCATCAGTGATTTCTGTGTGTTCACAGGTGCTTTGGGAGATCACGAGGTTCTTCTTATTGGCTATTGAGCTCAGCGTCGTCATACTCGGACTGGCTTTTGGTGCGTTCCTGCACTGCGTTTGTTTCAGATCTCAAATATGATTACGTTTTTAGTAAAAACCATGTTTCAAATGGGTTGAAAGTGTAATGTTATTATTATTAATCATCACAGTATTAACTATTTTTGATTTAATTTGCTTTTATCTGTATATTTTTGTTATCATTTCAATTTTAAGTTTCACTAATTAAAATAAATTATTTGATATTTTTTTCTTTATAGTTGCCAAGCCAGCACTCAACATTTTTTATCATTATTATTTTTAGGCTTTTATGTTTTTTTTTTTTTTTGATCTTATGTTTTATATTTGAATTTTATTACAGCTATATGATTTTTAATGTTTTTTTTTAAGTACTTCTATAGTTTAGGAATAGTGATAATTGGTCCCTAAAATATTATTATTATTATTATTATTATTATTTTGCAGTTATTTATTTATTTTATTTTTATTTATTTTATTTATTTTTATTATTATTTTGTCACTAGCAACACTAGTGATTGTGTTTTCCGTTATGTTTTCTAAATGTGCCTGTTGCATTGTAACCCATGAAAACGAAGCGTGTTTTATTTAAGCCTGTGCTGCACTTCCTGTTAAAGTGAGGTGTTTGCTGATTGTGTTTGCTCAGGTCATCTGGAGAGCAAATCCAGTATCAAGCGTGTGTTGGCCATCACTGCGGTCCTGGCTCTGGCCTACTCCATCACACAGGTGTGTTACACAACAGCCATTCACTACACATCTACATACATCTATCACCGCAGAAATTGCTTAATATATGTCTTTGAGTTGGATGTAAATTCAGAAACCACTCTGATTAATTCAAGTAACTATAAAAACATGTGATTCATTGACGTCTAGTGAGGTATTGCTTTAATGCAGCATCTCTTGCTCTCACAGGGGACTCTAGAGATTCGTTTCCCGGACAAACATCTCTCTGCTAAAGACTTCAACATCTACGGTCACGGCGGGAGACACTTCTGGTTGGCCAGCTCCTGTTTCTTTTTCCTGGTATCTATTCAAATAATTCTCCTTTCTTACGAAACCATATTGCATTATATATTGAATTATTAATGTTTAATTCTGCGTTATAATCTGCTTTAGGTGTATTCCCTGATAGTCGTCCTACCTAAAACTCCAGTCAGAGAGCGGATCTCTTTGCCATGTGAGTACACGCAGGGTTTCAGTGTTTGTACTGGAGGAATCGTTCAGAGGATGATGTGAATGTGTTTCTGGTTCTCGTGCCGCAGCCAAGAGGGGTTTTTACGTGTACGCTGGCATCCTGTCGCTGCTCAATCTGGTTCAGGGTTTGGGAAGCGCGCTGCTTTGTGCCGACATCATTGAAGGCCTGTGGTGAGGATTCATCTCTGTCTGTCAAACACACCCCACTGGGGGGGAAAAAAACATGCTAAAATGTATTCAAAAATGCATTTATTTGGTGCTGAGTAGTGCTGTCAAACGATTAATCGCGATTAATCGCATCCAAAATAGAAGTTTCTGTTTACATAATATAGTATGTACATAATATTATACTTGTATTTATGTATATATATATACATAATAAATAAACACCGTACACATATATGTATTATGTAAACAAAAACTTTTATTTTGCATGTGATTAATCGTGATTAATCATTTGACAGCACTAGTGTATACTACAAAAATACTTACGTATATAAGTTATTAATAAAAAATACCCTGCAATTTTTCTTTTAGTATACTAAACTGGTATAAATAAATAATCTAGGCATAATATTAAGAAATGTGCATTGTGCATTAAAGAAATACTCCAAATTAAGTTGAATTATAATTTTATATCAGTACGTTTTAATTGATATGTCAATAGAAATGTTAATGGATTTTAGTATGGAAACATGTACTTTAAATAAATTATGGCATAGGTTTATTTTATTTGTTTTAGTAGAGTATACTGTTGGAGCAGTTAACTGATAATGCAATTTCTAATAGTTTTCAAAAATATTTTAAATTAACATTTTGCAAACTTAAAAAAAAAGTTTGTACTTGGCAATACGTCATGCTCTTCAGACTAAAAGATGCATATAGACAAAGCCCAAAAATAAAACATTTGCATAATCTAATTCATCTAATATAGGTGTTTTTAATATATTATTATAATATGCATTGTCTTATTTGCGTAATATGTGAGTGAAAAGTGGTTTGTCTCAATGCTACAATAATATTAGAAATGGATGGCAGATTATCAGAGCTGAGTTTTCTGTGTGTGTGTGTGTGTGTGTGTGTGTGTGTGTGTGTGTGTGTTCCTCTGTGTGTTTGCAGCTGTGTGGATGTGACCACATTCCTCTACTTCTCCGTCTTTGCTCCTCTGATCTATGTGACGTTCCTCAAAGGGTTCTTCGGGTGAGTAGATCCGCCTGTGATTCAGTCACACCTCGAGTCTGCAGGAGGAACTGTATTCACACAGCACATGAATAGTGGCTTTCAACTTCCACAAAGTTACATATTCTGCACCTTCATGGGATCTATTTTTAATTCAGGCTCATGCATTACCTCACGGGGAAGTTTTGAGTTGTGAGTGTTTCTATATGCCATGTCGAACTCTTTATTTCAGAAGAGCAATACAAATGATGTTGCTAAAAAACTGCACTAAACACCACTTAAAAACATTACTGCTCTTAGCAAAAGTGGTCAACCATTAGATTATTATTATTGTTATACAAACTTTAACTCATTCTGTGGAAGTCCTTTATGTTTGGATAGTTTTAAATAGAGTTTTTATGACTGCTTTAGATGGGAATATATTGTAGAAGATTTGTTCCTGCGATGTTTCATTACTCGGGTATTCAGTGCTGCATTTCCACCACGCAAGAAAAAAAAACATGCTTCGGTAAATGATTATTATGACATCAGAAGATGCAATTAGAAGTCATAATTATAAGATAAAAAGCAGCAATTTTGACAAAAATGCCAGTATTGAGATAAAAAGTCTAAGAAGTGAAAATTGACATGAAAAGTCATTGTCATAATTATGACTTGAATCTAGACGTGCGTTTGACTTGTCTCATAATTGTCCTATTTATCTCATCATTTTGGAATTGCAATGAGGGAAAGCTATTTCTGAAGTCCTGATTATGACCAAAAATAGATAACTTATGAGATACCAAGTTATAATTATGAGAGACTAAGTCAGTTATGAGTCATGATTATGACTTAAAAGTATTTTTTATCATTTTATTTATAACTATGAGTTTTCCTAATTATTTTAACTCTTAATTAAAATGCATACAATTCTATTTGAATATGGTGGAAAACGGCTTTCATAAGAGTCACACGATCCTTCAGAAATCATTCTAATATAAAACATTTCTGATTATTATCAGTGTTGAGAACAGTTGTGCTGGCCAGTATTTTATTTTTTTTGTGTGGAAACCGTGATGTATTTTATCTCGTCATGACTCACAGATGAACAGGAAAGCTTAAAAAACTTATTTATTTGCAATGAATAGAAGCATTTAGTGTTTTTGAATTAACTTTGCATGTTTAAAAATGTATTGAATGTTCCTCCTGATCTGTATGATAAGAAGAACATCAGTTGCATCTGATCTGAACTATATCTATTAATGCGGTGTTCATGCACAAGCTGCCGGTCGTGTTTCATGCTTCCTCCTCGTCTCTCTTCAGGTCCGAGCCCAAGATCCTCTTCTCCTACAAGTCCCAAATCGATGAGCCGGAGGACTCGGACGTGCACCTCCCCAACACCTCGTCTTCGGGTCGGGGTCGGAAGGATCTGGAGCACGGCTCGTTCTCCAGCACACAGATCGATGGCTCTGGAGCGTATCTGGACGACGTGGTTTCGGAGCCTTACAGCGGAGCCCACAGCATCAACAGCATCGACTCGGACCGCTGGAGGGCCCTCAACGCCTGACTTCAGATCACTAACACTTGTTATAGAAGTCTTGTATTCCATGAATTCATCATTCCTTGTGTAACAACAGTGCTCTTTTATTTTACATCTGTGTGCTCGGATCTGTGCTGAAGCCAACTTTAGTCGTGCATAATACATTTCTTGATCGCCATTATTGATATGTTGTATTGTATTGATAATATGTTTTCTGGGTTGTTTCACACTGATTTGGCTCATTTGCTTGCTAATTTAAAGTCTTAAGGACCCTGTTATCTGTCTTGGCTCTGTTCATGTACTTCATGTGGGCTGAGCGTTCGTCTAGAAATTTGTTTGAAACATTTATTTCTCCATGCTATATCATAGTTTTGAACATGTTTGCTTTGGATTTTTATTTATTTTAGTTATCTGGTGGGTTTTGTTTCAGCCTGGCATCATTATACTTGGGTTCAGTTCTTAAAATCTTCAATTAAATCTGGCCTGAGTATAATGCTTATTTCTCTTTTTTTCTTTAAATTTGATTTGAATATGGAGAGATTATGTTTTATGATTAAACTGTATGTATTAAGAAATGTGTGTGAATGCTCTGGTTTTGTTTTGTTTTTTATTTGCACAGTGATTTTAAGGCAATTCAGTGTTAAAGTTTTAATGTTGAAATGCAAAGTTTTGCACTGAAATGCAACTGTAAATGAGTTATAAGTAATATAATCTGAAATTCAGTGCAAATTGTACTTAATGCTTATTTCATTTTTTAAATATATATATATATTTTTCTTTTTTCTTTTTTGATATTGCAGCCTGTTATTGGAAGCATTTCTCAAAGATATTTAGTTTATTTTTTTCTTCACTGAAATGCTTTGATAAAGATCAGGGTATTTATTCTGTTTAGTCTATATTTTAACTGTTTTAAACCAGATAATAAGAAACCATTTTAGTCAGATGAACAGTGCACATCTGGCACGGTCCAGCAAAGAGGCTTGATTTTGAGCCACACGAACCTTTATTATGTATGTCTATGACACGAACAACCGAGGACTTTTATTTTGGAACATGCTTCAAGTGACGTGGTTTTCACCATAGACCGTAAGGTTTTCTCGACGTCAACGGATGTGGATAATTTACTTCTATTCACTAAAATAAGATTTAGTTTATTTGAACATTCTAGATCAATTATTTTCTTTTTGTGACTTGTGCTTTCATTTATGTTTTATATTAAAAAAAATGCTTCACACACTCATCATGTGACGCTATCACGTTCTCGAGCTTTTTTATTTTTTATTATTGAACGTCACCGTTTCACTGCTGTGTAAAGGACATACATATCGCAAAAATGTACTGCAAGAAATAAAAAAAGAAAATCTGAATAGATAAAATAAAAAAATTTTACACGAAAAAAAAAACAATAAGAGAAAAATAAAAGGCAAATAAATGAAATATTGGTATTACTATTTGCCGAGCACTTAAATCAAATATAGAAATAAAAAACTGATAGTAAAAGTGATAGTAAAAAACAATAGTCAACAACAAAAATGCCATTGGGGATTTTGTTTCTATAATGACTATTGATTAAAATAAGAGGGATTGATGATTTTCAGTATTTTTATACCACTATTATTATTTATACGATTATTACTATTATAGTATTTACTGATATTTTAAATTAGCTTTTATTTTTATTTTTTTTAATACTAGCTTTAGTATGTGCTTTTTATATTTATTTATAAAACATTATTATTTCAGATTTAGTTATTTTAATACTTCAACGTAAATGAAAGTTTAGGTTTTTATTTATATTTTATTTTATTTTAGTTACCAAAAACTATTTTTATTACTTCTATTTGAAAAGACTGCATCAGAAGTTATTTTGTTTCATGCTGACCTTAAACATGTGAAGGAATGAATTTAATCTTCAGCAATTAGAGAAAAAGAAAAGGCAAAATAAATTATATTAGTATTATTACTATTTGCCGACCACTGCATTTAAAAAAAAAAACAAGTTCAAGTTCAAGTCACCTTTATTGTCAATCAACCATGCAACAGTACATTACACAGCAGACTGAAATTGCATTTCTCCCATACTCCAATGTGCAATATTAAAACAAGATTTAACACATACTAAGCATAAACTAAACATACGACTAAAATTAGGACACCACTAAACAAGTGCAAATAGATATTCAACAAATAGACAGATCAACATAGCATATGGCCTACAGTGAGCTTACAGTTTCCAGACTATCACAGAGTTTCAGAATATAGTCAGGTTAAGGTATTTTACTGTAGTGCAATATAAAGTGCAATATGGCAAAGTGCAAGTAGCAGCATGAAAATAAAGTTTTGTAAACTTGTTACATTCTTGTGCAAGGGGATGCATTCTTGTGCAAGGGGATATTGGCATATGTGCATATGAGTATTTTGCGAATATTGAGTATGCCTTTTCTTGATCGCCATTATTGATACGTTGTATTGTATTGATATTATGTTTTCTGGGTTGTTTCACACTGATTTGGCTCATTTGCTTGCTAATTTAAAGTCTTAAGGACCCTGTTATCTGTCTTGGCTCTGTTCATATACTTCATGTGGGCTGAGCGTTCGTCAAGAAATTTGTTTGAAACATTTATTTCTCCGTGCTATATCATAGTTTTGAACATGTTTGCTTTGGATTTTTATTTATTTTAGTTATCTGGTGGGTTTTGTTTCAGCCTGGCATCATTATACTTGGGTTCAGTTCTTAAAATCTTCAATTAAATCTGGCCTGAGAATCAGAAGTTATTTTGTTTCATGGTGACCTTAAACATGTGAAGGAATGAATTAAATCTTCAGCAATAAAAGAAAAAGAAAAGGCAAAATAAATTATATTAGTATTATTACTATTTGCCGACCACTGCATTTAAAAAAAAAAAACCATGAAATAGTACCTTAAATAGTAGCATAATGAGCATCTGTCAATTTCTATTATAATATCTCATAACCAATTTTTTTTATTTCACTATAAGAACACAAGCAAGCAAAAAATTAAAACATAAAAAATAAATATTTTCCTTTATTTTCTCCCGCGACCTTCGTGTGACGTCAGTATACTGCGTAGAACTACATTTCCCATCGTGCTTTTCGCGTGTCACGTGACGCGCGTTAAGCCGTAATAGGATGTTTGATGATTTTATGCGCACGTAGCGGGACACAGTGACCCTGAAGTCACTCGGGGTGATTATATTTCTCTCGTCGGGCTGTTTGTGGTTATTTCAGGGCTGATGGGGGCCGCGGACAGCAAGAGTAAATCAGTGTCGTACGGACTGGACGAACAGGACAATGTCACGGTCATTCACGGAGTTAAGGTGACATACAACAACATCTGCACTGCAAACACAGAACAAACATCATGTCCTGCGTCATTCTACTGTACCTTTATCAGATTTTAATCACATATTCTGTTGTAATTACGCTTTTATGAACAGAAGTCTGTTGTAACTGTCCCTCTTTTGAACTTCAGTGGCTCTGAGAAAGTGAAAGTATCAGTTGATCTGTTAGTTTTTCACTGTTTTCATTGATTCATAATGATGAAATGTGCTCATCTTCGAGCATTGTGATCATGTTTATCCTGGGATTTCTTGTTTGCTAGGATCTAATGTGCTGTTAATATTAAAATTTTATTCTATCAATACAATTATTCTATCTGCTCTCATTCAAGGTCAATGACACAAACAGAGCAATCTGATCCGAGAACAGTGAGAGAAATATATAATGTATTTTAAGAGCTGTACTCTTTATTTGGTTGTAGTCATTTTTATTTAATACTTTTTTTGTTCTTGTTTTTTTTTTTGTGATTTGTCTGAATGTATATCCCCAAATTTGTCCCTGAAAAAGGCAATCCTAACTAATCCTAATGATAGGTAAAAAATTGGTAGCCTGAATGCATAAATTCATGCATAAAACGCTTTGATGCATAAAACGCTTTGGATAAAAGTGTCTGCTAAATGCATAAATTTAATTTAATAAAATTTTAATTTAACTCATGTGATGTTGTTTTAATGCGAGTGTGTCTGTGCTCTCAGTTGTCTGGTGATGTTCTTCAGCGGATGCGGGAGTCTGGACCACCATCATCATCATCATCATCATCGCCCAGAGCAGAGAGTGCCAAACCTGATCCAGGTGCGACCGCTTCTTCTCTTCTCTTCATCAGCACTGGTTTATAACGAACTCATATTTGACTGTTGATATTTCAGGGCCCTCCAGATCATCATCAGAGACACAGGAGGAGCTCAGAAGACGGTCAGTGTGTTATAGAGTTTTATCAGTATTTCTGAAGACATTATTAACTACTGCAACACTGTCAATTTTATTTATTTATTTATTTTTTTCTTTTTGTAATTCTGATAAGTGTTTTTGTCTTTTTTAATAGTTTTAATTAATGATAATAACCTGGGAAAAAGCATGGTCTATTGGTACCATGATGCATAGATATTTGGCAGTTGAAATAAAATAAAATATAATATTTATTTATTGAGATTATTATGCATTACAATGATAAACAAAGACACATTCACTACAATCAAGGCTAGTTAGCTTGTTCTATTATAGTGGAGAAGGCGCGCTCAACTCCCAAGTCATTTAATAGATGCGAGTAATAAAGTTAACCAGAGATAAAAGAGGAAAAACCGCGCTCTCAAGATAAGATAAGACATGGTACGAATAAATTGATACAAAGATTATTCAACATGACCAGTTCTGTAGTGGTGTTTAATGGTCGTGTTTTTGTGTGTGTGTGTGTGTGTGTGTGTGTGTGTGTGTGTGTGTGTGTAGGTTCGAGCGTGAGCAGGCTCTGGTTCAGGAAGAGTTGGCCCGGATCAGTCGTAGAGAGAGAGAGATGATAGGAGACGATATGAACCCAGTGGGGCTGAGAGAGACAGCAAAGACACGGCAGGAACTAGACAACACACACAACCTGGTGAGACATGCACACACACACACACACATACAGACACGCGCTTTCTCTCGCTTCTCTTCTTCTTTCATTATCCTGACGCAGTCTGTCCTTCTCTAACATACAGTGTGCAATAACATGCCTTTACTTTGACAACATGATTCCTCATTTTACTAAGGAATATATTAATAATGAGGAACTTTCAAGCAATAACTCACTGATGAAAACTTAATTGTTGATTATTAATAGGCACTGCTAAGTACTTCATTTGAAAACTGTAAGGCAATTTTCTCTATATATCTGGATTTCTTTGCACCCTCAGATTCCAGATTGTCAAATATTGCCCTCCTAACAAACCACACATCACTGGAAAACGTATTTTTAAAAGCAGCAGTGTTAATGAGTGTTTTGAGAGTTTGATTTAATGTTGATGTTTGAGGTGATGCTCCTCATTTAATTACAGAGTGTAATTTATAATAACCAGCTTCACTGTTAATTATAATTACGCTGTTTTGCGTGTAAAGCTTTTAGTGCTCATGATTGCAATCTTTTATTCTGCACTCTCTCTCTCGTTCATTCTTCCTTCAGCTGATGTGTTTCTGATTACATCCCGGCTCATTTAGACTTACAGATGTGTGTTAATACCCAGTTCATTACTAAACCAGTGTAAAAGAACAGTGATTTTCTACAGAAACAGAGACATTGATTTAAGAAATTAAATGAAGTGCAACTTTCTTTCTTTGATGTAATTATAATTGCGATGTTAAGATGTCCATGGGCTGTAGTGTTTCCTCATCATTTCTGTCGTTTCCCAGCCGGACGAGTTGAGTCTTCGGGTAAGAAGCAGAAGCAGACGTTTGCTGTGTTTTAGTTTTCATGTTTCATTGCTTCTTAGTGCTGTGTGTGAATAAGTCAACATGAAACTGTGTTCACAAGAGTATGACAATATTTAACCAGAAAATGTCATTGGGACTTGACTTTATATGTGATTGGATTGTGAAAAGTGTCTATGATGACTGATTAAAATGGATTACAATAAGCGAGATTGATGCTATTTTATTATTTTTAAACAATTACAGTTTTACTAATATTTTGAATTGGTTTTAATCATTTTGTTATATGCTTTAATTGTTTTATATATTGCTTTATGGCTTATTTATATGTTTATTTCAACTTAAATCTATTGAAACATTTTCCAAGAACATTTTTAATAGTTTATGTTAACAGTAACAACATTGTCAAATCTGATGAAGATAATAAAACAACTATTTTTCATGTTAACTTTAAAGCTGCTAGCCATATAATCACACATCATGTGAATCTTCATTACTCATTGTGTGTGTGTGTGTGTGTTTATTGCTGTTTCCATCATGGACATCAGATCATCGTGTGCTGCTTCGTTTGAAAGCCATCAAGAGTTTTGTTGAACTGAACGCGTGATGTTGAGCAGGTTATTCTGTGTCTCTATCAGGCCCGACAGCTGAAGAAGAAAGAAGATGAGCTGAAACATCTGGAACAGTTTTACAAGGAGCAGCTACAACTGATGGAGAAGAAGGTGTGTGATGCACAAACACACTTTCAGATTTGAAGCCTGAATTTGACCCATTTATGAACCTTTTTTCAATGCTAGAAATAAAGCGTGTCAGTTTGAACAGGTTTTATTTGGCTGGTTTTATTATAGTGCTGGTTTGTTTTCTCTGATGTCATATTACATATAGTTGTTGTGTCTGCATTTATAAATGCACATGTTTGCATAAATGCGATAACATTGAGGTTATGATGATTATGCGGCTTCATCTAAACCAGGGCTCTCTCGTATCATGTATCGACATCCTTTATGCTTCTTCTGATGAGCGATACACCACTTAAATGTGTGTGTGTGACTGATACGGAGAGATGAGCTGTGGGTGCAATCCAAATGTGTGATTTCATGCTTTTAAAAGTTGTTTTGGATCATTTATTAACCGCGTGAGAGAGTTTCAGCTTGTGTTTATTTGATGTGCACAAACCATTTCATCACTGCAACAGAAAAAAAAAAATGCATTTTTTGAGAACTGAATTACTGATTACTTCGCATCAAAAGAAATGTGAAAAATTGATCTTATAAGCCTTAAGTAAGTAGTAGGTCCATTGCTATAAAAACTCACATTTATTCAATGCTGTAAAAATTAAACGATTAAAAGCATCAGATGGCCTGAAAGCGTCTGTCCACTCGCTGGGAAAGGACTCCGATTGATCAGAAATGTTTTTGGATGTCCAGAAATCAGTCTGGTGCTGTTTATTTATTTATTATTTATTTTGTTTTACCTTGGGTTGTCAACGCCACAATAAAGTTGTGTAAAGAATAGAATAATGAAGAACAGAATAATGTCTCGATCAGAGACTAAACAGACTTAGTTACTGTGTGTGTGTGTCTCTAAACAATAATTACACACACACACACACACACACTCTGTCATCATTTAAGACGTAAGACGCTTAATATATTCTCTTCATCGCATTCCATAAAACACAAAACATAGTCATATCTCACCTCAAATTCAATAAATGAACAAAATGTGTATTTATCATATTATATTATGAAAGCCGGCATTTATGACTATTAAGACCATTCAGTTTTTTTGCATTATGACATATTTTTATGAAATTTAAAGACCTCCAAACATTCATGAAAACACGCCTGGTCATATTTCACCTCCAATTAAATAAACGGAAAGATAAAAAATATTATGTTATATTATATTATTAATAAGACTATTTTTATGACGATAAGGTAAGAGTTTCTGTATTATGACATCATAATCATAACCCGCAAAAATTAATAATAAGTACAAATTATATTATATTAATCGTAAAAATAATGTAACATTGCAAAGGAAATCATCTTAATGGTCCTCAAGTAAGGTTTTATTGCTTTTTGCAAAATTTAGGCATGAAGCATGAGCCAAACAAACTTCACAGACCGGCTCAATATGACACACTCTGTCTCAATCAATCAAGTCAATGTGAGGCAGGATTATCTGTTTGTCCAAACCATGGAAGACCAAGACATGTTCAAGAAAACCTGTCTGAACACAGTCATTATTTGTGCAATTTCATTTGGTGATGCTAATGTAAAATAGTTTTAAACACACACACACACACACACTACACACTCCTCCATCCCTGAATCTTTTCTCTTTCTCTGTCTCCTGCTCTGTTGAGGTGAAACCTTTAATCGGCTCTCGTCTGTCATGTGTGCGTTATACTGCTGCAGACTGTGTGTTATGCTTTAAATTAAATTTTTAAGATTCAGCCTACACACACTAATCTGAAACGCTTTGGTTAAGCTCTCAGAGAGAAATCCTGAGCGTGACACAAAGGCATCTCACACACACACACACACACAGAGAGGAACAAAGATCCTGATTCCACTGGCTTTCTCTGCTACATGTCTATCTTCACTCCTCACACTGTAATGTAATATTCATGTCCTTCATCTTAAAAAGGGTTTGTGCTCTTCACTCTGTCAAGCTTTTGCAAGAATAAATCCGAATCATCTGCTCATGTTATCAGATGAAGCTCTGGACCGATCCGACTGATATCTGCTCCAGTCTCAAACACAGGTGTAACTTCCTTCATTATTTTTCATACAGTCAGAATACACAAATCTACAGCACATTAAATGTGTCCTTTACTTATTTTCTGGTATTTTCCTCTAATTCTGCGTGCAACAAACAAAGCAAAAGACACTTTTCTGTTTGAAGATTTCACGTTTAGTTAAATGTGTTCCTTACTGTTTCTTTGTAGCTAATTACTAGCAATTTCTGAGTGTTGTTGTTTCTACACCAGTTGTTCCTAGAATTACAGTTCCCTGCATTTTCCTGCTGAAATCAACCCTAGAGGCAGTTAAACACCAATGACTTTTATTCCTTTATAACAGGAATCATGACTACAGAGACAGATTTTCCATTAGTAAAGACTTATTTTGACTTGGTTGCATGCACAACTGCTCAAAACACCTCATATAATCTCAAAACACTTTTACTATAATGCATGATTTGTAAACTAATATATTTTGATGTGTGCATTACATTACCAGTGCCATATGTATGGATTTTTCTGAAGCAGTAAACTTGCTCGGTAGCGCACCTGGTACAACATTGTGTTTGTAATGCAATGTGATCAGGTACGAGATCCAGTGAAACACGAGTCAAATTAAAAGAGCTCAAAGACTTCTTGAAGCATGGCATGACTGCTTTAGCAAGTGTGTTTTTATCTTTCATTTGCTCTTAACACTGTAGGTGTAGGCGACCACATTATTTTCAATTGCAAGAGCATTAACCTTTTAGCACCACTCACCAGATATTTCATTTCCAATTGCTGCAATGTATCTTTCAAGCATCTGGCAATTGTGAGTTTTTCTCACAAGTCAGACTTTTTTCTTGCAATTCATAGATATAAAAAGGTGAGAGAAAAAGTTGCATTTACCTTTTTATTAGAGAGAACGAGTCGAGAATCAAAAGATGGAGCGAGAAACATTATCTGAGCTTTACTTACAGTATTTGCTGTTTATCCCATTAGACTCTAACTTCTCTGAGAGAGGAATCATGGGATCTCTGTGGCAGCAAACTGTGAAACTTGACGTCTCTTATTAAAGGTGTTCATCATTACTTACTAGATACCTGTTAATAATCACTCACACTTGTCTCTCAAACTGATGCTTTCTAAAGCTGTTTCTGTTCCTCTTGTTTCTTCTACCTCTTGCGTGGAGTAATTGTAGATGTAATAAGATAACAGAGTCTAATTACTCCTGCTGCGTGAAGATACAGACTGTGAGATGGTAATCACACTGATATATTATAATCACTTACAGCGAATTGTTTTTGTGTCTTGCTGGATTTAACAGCTCAGAGCTGAAGGATCGAGCAGATATTCACTGATAAAACTCATCGGCATTGATTCGATTCCTGAAGTCCATCTGTAATGTCAGTAAAGGTGCAGTTGTAGAACCAAAAACATCATGATTATTTTCACCTCTAACTATCAATATTTTTGATACTGTACCTTTAAGACGACTTCTCCCAAACTGATTTTCTGAGCAGTGTTTAGTGTTATTTGTATGCTATTAATTAATATTTTCTATTAGCTTTTCTTAACATATATATATACATACACACACACACTCACTGGCCAATTTTGTTGGGTGTTTTAATAATTTTTATATGGATTTCTCCAATATTTATGTATAGTTTTAATTTTAATTTTTTAGTTATTTCCATACATCCAGTACATCTAAATGACAATTATAAACTTTGCCTTGACAGCTAGTTGAAATAAAGTACAAATGTAATAAAATATAATATATATTTGATTCAATTCCAGTTTATTTTAAATTACAACAAAAGTAATGTTTTAGTTAATCATCACAACCCTGGTTTTGACATGAATTAATGAACCATTTTGCATCGTTTTGGTTTCAATTAAAACGAATGCAGTTTTGTGTTGTGAATGTTAGTTTATATCAGCTGTGTTCGTTTAAGAAAAGCAAGTAAATCCTGTGGTCAATCACACTAGTATTATTTTAGCAGATAATTTCTGTGGTAAAGTGTATCTGAGGCAAATGCATTGAGTGAGAAGTGATGATTTCTCATGAATGGGAAGCTGTGAATGTAATGTTCTGCACTGCTGTGTTTTGTAATTGTAGTAATCGGCGTGTAAATGCCACCAAATAAAACATTACGACGTCTCACTCGGTGTGAGAGATGTGCTGACAGAGCTAGAAAATAATAATGATGCTTTAATTAAATTTAATGTTCCTCCATACACATTTCTGAGCATTTATTGCATTGTGGGATTGGTTTAGAGAAGTGAACAGGAGCAAGAACAGAACACATTATGATATCTATTGAATTTGCATGATAAAATGCTTCTGGGTCTTGGGACTGTAAACAGTTGCTGATTGTAAATTAAGAGTCTGCAGGAAAACAGATGCATTATTTCAGCGATCTTTGAAGAGTGTGTGTGTTTTCTGAATGAATGCAGCTGAAGCTGTGTGTGTTTCTGCAGAACGCTGAGCTCTATCGGCAGACTGCACACATGTACGAGCAGCAGGCGCTTCAAACACAGGCCACTGTTACGTGAGTACACCTCTTATTTCACTATCAGCATTGCTTTTTATTTCAAATTTATTTCATTATTTTCATATTTTAACTTTTTGTTTTAAATGTAGTTCACTTTTTGTTATTTGTATTTTATTTTTTAATAGGTTTATTAATGTTATTAGTATTTTTATTAGTCTATGTGATTTTTATTTTAAGTTTTTGATTTAGTTACTTCAGGACATGCATTTAAAAATAAATAAAAATGAGAAACTTGCTAAAATTAAAGTTTTCCTTATTAAGTATAAAAAACGTTTTAAAATGTATATTATAAAACAGAATTTAAAAAGGAAAAATAAGAGAACGTTTTATTTATTTATTTATTCTTTTTGTTAATGTATTAAATGTATTTATTTGGTTTTTAGTTTTCATTTTACTTCACTGTTATATCCTTGGTTTGACTGGAAACATAACATTTTAATTTTTTCGAGCATTGAGACACATATCTACTCAGTATCAATGCCAGACTTCATCTCTGCTCTCCTCATGCTCTCTCTGTCTTATTTTTTGTGAGAAAGAGCCCAAATCATTAGCAGATTCCTCTTTAGGCCACTAGGTGGCAGGACTATGACCTTTCCCCTCTAGTTCTTAGATAAGTGTCCCTGCTGTGATTTTTGTTCTTGAGCTGGTGTTTAACAGTTAGAAGGTGATCCTGTTTTAGTTGATTAGAGTAGAGAGGCATAAAACTTGAATGTCTTAACTGTAGTGAATGAAATTCACCCAGCTGTGTGTGTGTGTCCGTGTGTGTCCGTGTGTGTCTGTGTGTGTGTGTGTGTGTGTGTGTGTGTGTCCGTGTGTGTGTGTCTGTGTCCGTGTGTGTCTGTGTCCGTGTGTGTGTGTGTGTCCGTGTGTGTGTGTGTGTGTGTGTGTGTCCGTGTGTGTGTCCGTGTGTGTCTGTGTGTCTGTGTCCGTGTGTGTGTGTGTCCGTGTGTGTCTGTGTGTCCGTGTGTGTGTGTGTGTGTCCGTGTGTGTCTGTGTGTCTGTGTCCGTGTGTGTGTGTGTGTGTGTGTGTGTGTGTGTGTGTGTGACAAGCAGGCCTCGTCCCGTCAGTCCCGTCTGCTCTGAGCTGCAGTCGCAGGTGTTGAGCTGCTACAGACTGAACATACAGCAGACGCTGCGCTGCTCACAGCTGGCCAAAGACTACATCAACTGCATCAACTCCTCCAAGAAGGTCTGTCTGCTTTTATCAGGGATTCACAATATCGCAAAATATTATTATTATTATTATTGTATACAATATTACAGGGACAGTGCACAGTCAACCAGTCTTTAATTGGTAAAATAAAAATAAACACAGATTGCGCAATATAATAAAAAAATATATATTGATGTACTACTATAGTGTTTATTAATATTCAGAATTTAATACTTTATTTTATTTTTTGTTTTTAAGTTTTAGTAATTTTGTGATTCGCTTTCATAATTTGTTTATATATATATATATATATATATTTCTATATATTAAAATTCTACAATTTTATTTATTAAATCTATATATATTTAGACTTTGTATATATATATTTTTTTATTTCAGATTTATTTTAATCACCAAAAATGGTTTTATTAATTGTAATTAAAAAATATGTTTTGTACTTTTTAACCAGGAATAGAAAAAGAGTTTACTGTTGACTGAGACCTGATGATATTTGAATCTATTCAGACCCATCCTGATAACAAAACAACATGATAAAACAGTACTGGCAGATACTGATATTCTATTCATATTCCTCTCCATTGTGTAATGAAGAACTAGTTCATTTTAAAACATGCCAGAGTCATTTTCTCTGCAGGAAATAATAAGCAGCGTCCACTTCTGCATGTCTCATCTGATGAGTGTGTGTGTGTGTGTCTATGTGTGTGAATGAGTAGAGCTTATACCAGACTCATTTTAATACTGGATCATTCATGCATCTCACACACACAGATAACAACAGCTTTTGTAAGAGATGGTGTATGTGTGTGTGTGTGTGTGCGCTGCTTATAGAGTAACTCAAACTCAAGTCAGGAGGTGAACGACACACGAGTGCTGGACCTGATGAAGGAGGTTTATTACGGAAAGCAGCTCTTGTTGACGTGAATGTTTGTTCATTCTCTGCAGAACTTGGTGAACCACGGATGAAGATGATGATGATGATGCTGAAGAAGAGGAACAGCGTTAGAGGACGATTGTGTGTGTGTGTGTGTGTGTGTGTGTGTGTTGAGCTGATCTTCATTTACTGTGAGCAAATAAAGTCTCATCAGCGTCTGTTTCTCTCTTCAGTCTCTCATTACTCTGTCATCTTTCAGTGTTCTTCAGTCTGAAGCTCGATCCACTCTGATGAATATGATTAAACTCAACCATAACGGAGATAATAAACATCTTTGTCCACTGCTGTGTGCTTTGAGAACATGTATTTTCACTGAACATAAAGCACTATTTCACTGTAGTTGATGCATTTTTGAAAAAATATAAATCTCTAATATTTCAGTGTAGTTTATGCATTTCTGAACATAAATCTAATATTTTAGTGTAGTTTATGAACATTTTTAAAGCACTAATATATCAGTAAATACATTTTAAACATAAATCTCTAATATTTAAGTGTACTTTATGCATTTTTAAATCATATTTCTGTACAGTTGATGCATTTTGAACATAAATCTCTTAATATCTATGCATTTTTAACAGAAAAATTCTGTAATATTTCAGTATAATTAATGAATTTTTGAAAGTAATATTTGCTTTGGCTATGAGATAATAAAAGATTTCCAGGAATTGGCATTAAGATCGTTTTACAATCTTTGCATCAGATTTATGTTAAAAAATCTGATGTTTTCTCTCTCCATCAGTTGATTTTTATACTTTGACTCACTTTTTCTGGCCCAGACAAACACAGGTTTGATTTTGAGTGTTTGATAAAGTCCTGTCCTGTCAGTTTACTCGTGTGACTGAACATATGACTGCTTTATGATGTTTGCTGAGCCCGTATTAAAATAAAACCAGGATATGAAACTGCTGTCTTGTTTGAAGTAGAATATTAAATGATATGAAGATGGTCAGACTTCAGGGTCAGAAACACTCAATAAAAGAAAGATCAGACGCGTGACCAGGAAGAAAATCAATATTTTCATTGTTTACACTCATTATTTCAAATCTTTTAATTAGTTTTTTGGCACGAAAGTATAAAGATATTATGATTACAAGGATTTCTAAACTATTCAGTCAGCTGACCTTCTAAAATATTTCTTACATTTTTATTAAATAATTTTCATTTTAGGTACATTTTTAGTTTTGTGTGCTTTTATCATGCATTTATTTATTTATTAATATACCTATATAGGTTTTTTTTATTAATTAATTTTCACTTCAGCTTTAGTTATTTTAATACATCTTTATTTTTTTATTTAAATGTATTTTATTTTAATTAACTTTATTTCAAGTAACAACCATTTTTTTAATTTTTTTTTATGATTTTAAGTTCATAACCCTGTTAACTATAATGACACTGATTTTAAGTTAAAATAAATTAGTTAGTTAAATTTTTTCAATATCCCGGAGTAATTCATTTACTCAAACAGTACACTGACTGAACTGCTGTGAAGAGAGAACTGAAGATGAACACCGAGCCGAGCCAGATAACGACTCATTCTCGAGTCAAGAACCGGTTGCATCAGTTTTCGGATCACCAGTAGTTCTTTCGGACAGTTTGATTCAATAAATCGGTTGAAGAAAACGGTTCACCGTTTCTTTTGCGCTCGACATATAATGGCGTCATTTGCGATGATTGCCCTTGATTCAAGCCTTCGGTTTACCTGGGCTCAAAACATTAGCACAGAATCAGTTCAGAATCAATCACCAAAAGAATCAGTTCGGTTCAGACGCTCTGTGTGTCGGTTTGCTTCACGCTGAATCACACATGCGCAGTATCATCAGCTCCTCGGTTCTCGAATCGGACACGTCTGACAGAAACGGTTCTTGACCACTGATCTATAATGTGTTATATATATAGATCAGTGTTCTTGACTCGAGAACGAGTCAGTCTGTTGTTCGTTATCTGGCTCGGCTCGGTGTTCATCTTCATCTCTCTCTTCACAGCAGTTCAGTCAGTGTACTGTTTGAGTAAAGGATTTACTCCGGGATATTGGTTTGTTTTAACTCAGAGGGAGTGTCAGCCACATTAAACAAGTTAACATCTTAAGTCATTTGTGGATTAATGAAAAACTATTCAGTTCGACATCGAATGATTCGTTCGCGAACCGGATATCATTGAACTGTTGTGTTTTGAATTCTCTCTCACAACAGACACGGAAGAGAAGACAATGATGAATAAAGTTGTAGTTTTTGCTATTTTTAGACCAAAATGTATTTTCGATGCTTCAAAAAATTCTAACTGACCCTCTGATGTCACATGGACTACTTTGATGATGTTTTTCTTACCTTTCTGGACATGGACAGTAGACCGTACACACAGCTTCAATGGAGGGACTGAGAGCTCTCGGACTAAATCTAAAATATCTTAAACTGTGTTCAGAAGATGAACGGAGGTCTCACGGGTTTGGAACGACACGAGGGTGAGTCATTAATGACATAATTTTCATTTTTCAGTGAACTATCCCTTTAACACTGATAAATACACAGTAATTCAAAAATACACAGTGTGAAAGACTCTCAACATCATTATGATCATACAATTTCAGTGAAGTACAGCATGTTGTTACACATTCATTCACATATTATTGGTTCACAGCATCAGTTTCTTCAAAAATAACTGATGTTCACTTGAAGATCTCATATGGACTGTATCTGCACTCAGATGCGGTTTGGATTAAACATGTTGACAGATGTGATGTGTGACATTTGAGGCAGACATCTGCTCTGCTGGAGATATTCATATATCACAAATCCATCTGAAATATCACTGGAGCAGCTTTTATTCTATTACTCTCAGTATTACAAGTGAAATTGTCATTTCAAAAAGATTTAATTGAATTTACTTTCATATGGAATTTTTATTCTAATCTCTTGCACTTTGCATGTCATGAGGAAAGAAAGAGCTGCTGGGGAAAACTTCATTCACAGCCCGAAGCTCAGAAACAGACGCAAAGTGAACAAATGCAAATGAGTTGAATGAAAGTTTCTCCACAGCAGGTGCAAAGTGCCTCCAAACCATGAGAACATTCAAAAACTGAGCTGTTGTGGATCCACACACACACACACACACACACACACTCGGCAACAGACGAGTGTCTGTAAATCTGTAAATCTCTCAACAAGCGTATGTCTGAAGGGTTGGTGTGTGTGTGTGTGTGTGTGTATGTCCTGTATTTATTTGCATTTATAAGCATGCATTCACCATTATGTCATTAGCAAATCTAATTCCTCTGATGGCTTCCAAAAGTCAATGTAATGATCCAGATTTGCTCCTAAAGCGAGATTGGCTTTTTACTTTCTTTCAGTTTTCCTTTTAAACACTTTAACACTTTTTTAATGCCGTGTGTGTGTGATGGAATCTCATTTCACAGCTCATTTAACACTCGTGGAAGCATATTCATGAAAATAAAGCCTCTCCGCTGTCGTTTTCCATCGAGCTCCGTGTTCTGCGCTCATTATGGCCTGTTTACTCGCTTTAGTATAATGTAAAATAATTGGATCCGACTCATTGCAGTAACGAGTATCTGATGGAGAATAGTAGGGCTGATGCACTACTAGAGGAAAACACAGTTTGAGTCTTGCTGAACTGTAATCTGCAGGAAATATTCGGCTTAATCACAGTTTGTCTGATAATAATGCAGATGCCAAACCACAACATGCTCTCGTGCCAACAAGCATTATCTGATTATGATTGTCATAGCTTGTCTGTCATTATCTCATTATATTCCTAACAGTTTACTTCATATAAACTATGAAGCATTGCTCAATAAAGATCCACAAAAGGAATGCAGTTTAAAATTATGTTTCTGCCAAGATGAGCACAAATAATAGGTGAGAATGAGCAACATGCTCTTATAAGTAAAGGCTATTAGAATAAATCAAATGTATAAATACATACATATGTGCAGAATCAATGGCAACAGATCACAGAAACATGAATGCTTACTGTATTCAAATAAATCTCATTTCAGTCAGATGAACTAAAGCTATTATTATAAAACTGATTGCATGGGTCACAATCAAAGCTGGGAGGAAAAAGCTTTAAAAAATCTGTGAAACACATTCAACAGCCTGCAGTTTAGTTAAAATAAAACTATATTACCTGGTTCAAAAAAAAATATAGATATATATTCTAATTGCTATCATTTCAGAAATTAACTAATAATAAAAAAGGATTTGAATAATAAATTTGTTATGGCACTCAAGAGTTACAGTAAATAGGAGTTAAAAGCCTTAAATGCATCATTGCTATTCAATTATTTGAATTAGAACATTAACATCTTTCCATCTGGCCTTGTACACATCTATTGTTGGCTCTTTGACGGTTTGCTCTTGTTCTTCTGTAAACACTAAGGATTAAAGCATCTGATAAATGCATAAATGTAAATATTTGAGCAAACCAGCCAGTCAGATTGAGACTTGTGGGCGGGGTTAACAGAAAGTGAGCTGTCAATCTTTATGACATCACCAAATGCGTTATAGTGTGTGTATGTGTGTGTGTGGTTCACTCAGCGGAAACACAAATGAAGTTAAATGCTCTTTGCAAATACTGGCAATTATTCAAAGGCTGCAGACAGTAAGGTGAAAGGTCAACAATAGTTTACTATGATGTCACTTATCAATAGAGGAAATGATAATCCATGGGATTTCTTGGGATTGTTATTTGACTGCTACAGGAAAACCATTCATCCAGTGGTTTTCCAAACACCTATATGCCATTTGTTTCTGGAGATTTCTAAATGGCCTAAAATGTCCAGGTTTTAACTTTGTTTACAGTCTCTCTACAGTCCTCATACATTACATAAAGACATATCTGCACTGCTTTTACCGTTCTCTGCAGATCCCACTTTCTCTCACCCCACGATTGGGCGATTATTTACAATTCCTCCATGCAATTGGTCAAACTACTTTTCAGTCTTTACCTTCAGCAAGTCTGAAAACAACAGGAAAACAAAGCTAAAACCCAGATATATTAGGCAATTTAAAACCCATGAAAAAGTAGATATATGGCCTCCCTTAAAAAGTCAAAATACCATGCAACGAATGTATTCTAACATTTCATTTGTCAGCTTGAAAGCTCTGAAAGTAAAAGTTTATACACCGTTTCTTGTCAAAACAGCAAAAAGTATAAGCAAACAGAAAAGCACCCTTTATAGCTGAGCTAAAGGAACTTGTGAAGTTGCACACGTATGGAAACACTTCTGCAGCTGTACGGTGGCCTGAGGGCGCCATTTGAGATTGAGTGTCATTTCACATGAAGAGCTGTGAGGAGATGAGAAGCGTGGAAAACAGCTTTACCTGAGACTCCCAGCTGTGTGTGTGTGGTGTAAGATAAAAATACACTAAAACATGTATATGTTTGCATTTGTGAGTTGGCCTATCTATACAATATTTGTATATTACAGTAATAACTGAGCAGTGTGTGTGCACTCATGTGGCTCTATCGTGGTCGTGATTGAACCGCCTCGGGACTGTTAAACACAGATCTCCGCTGTGCTTCTGTGGCTTTAGACAGTTATTTGAGGATCAGCTCTACACCTCCAGGTGTAAACAGCTCTGAACCCCAGGAAGAGCTCATCTCGCTGGGGTAAAGAGCCGAAACGTCCCCCTCCTCTGCCACCTGTGAGAAAATCACTCACCTCGCCCTGAAATACTCTGTGAGGTATGGAAGATCATTAGAAGTGCATGGACAGTGACTGATTGGTGTTAAATGTGTGTGTGATGCTGCTCTGTGCTCCTCTCTGGATTGTATTTCTGTCACTGTTATATGACAGACATGAATGGCTCTGAGGGTTTGTTTGTGGAGGAGTGTGTGTGTGTGTGTGTGTTTGGAGACGGCTGAAGTGATGTCATGAGTCACTGGGTGTGATGTCTTGAGAAGCTGAGGATAAGTGTTAATGAGCAACCAAAGCTTGTGTATCATTCAGAACTGATAATATAGCCTACAGTAATTGTCAAACGTTTGGAAACTTTTAATGAAGTCTCTTCTGCTTGCTAGGGCTGCATTTATGTGCTCAAAAATGCAGTAAAAACACTAACATTATGAAATAATATTTCAATTTAAAATATCTGTTTTCTATCTGAATACATTGTAAAATGTAATTTATTCCTGTGATCAAAGCTGAATTTTCAGCATCATTACTCTTCAGAGGCACTTGATCTTTCAGAAATCATTCTAATTTCATGAGCTTTCTCCTAAACACTGTAGAGTTTGATTGGACTCACAATCTTTGACATCAGCAGCAAATTAAATAGGAGCTGGGGAAGTGTTCCTCCTGTTTAAAAGTCTGTTTATACAACACTGGGACTAGGGATGGGACGGTATGAAAATTTAATATCACGATTATAGTGACTAAAATTATCACGATTATCAATATTATCACGGTTTTGTTGAAACGAGATGAAAGTGTTCAAAAATAGTTGATGCTCACACTGAAAACATTTCAGCAAGTTTTATATTTAATAATCAACAAACAACTAATAAAACAAGCAACTCTATGCACTTAATTTAAAGAGAGATTAAATTCTGTGGCATTTCCTTCCTTACAATGAAAAGTGTAAAAGCATAGAAAAGCATAGAAAAGTCACTGACTTTCGCCATTCCTTCTCCAAAAAAAACATTGTGCGCTGCGCTTGCGTCAGACTGTTGCTGGCTGGACATGATTTAATAGTGAGTTATTAAAACCGCGATAATCAAACACGGTTTTAATGATAATTCATTTTTAAACGATATTACTAACCTTCAGCACATTTTATCACGGTTATCAATAAAACCGGTTATCGTCCCATCCCTAACTGGGACAGGGCCGTATTAAGACAGTGTGGTGCCCCTGGGCACTATACCTCAAAAGCCCCCCCTCCCAGACATAATTAAGGTGATTTCTCAAATCAAATGTAATTTATTAACTTGTCCAACTACCATATTTTTCGGACTATAAGTCGCACCTAAGTTTAAGTCGCATCAGTCCAAAAATACGTCATGACAAGGAAAAAACATACCGGAATATAAGTTGCACTGGACTATAAGTCGCATTTATGTAGAACCAAGAACCAAGTTAAAACATTACCATCTCCAGCCACGAGAGGGCGCTCTATGTTTTCAGTGGTAGATTACAGGAGCACTGAGCAGCATAGAGCGCCCTCTCGCGGCTGTAGACGGTAATGTTTTAACTTTAACTTCAATGGGAAACATGGATTGCTTCTGTGTCATTGTCGTCCTGAGCTCATTCTTCACTCATTTAAAAAAAAACTTTCGATCCCTGGAACATTTTGAATTGTAGCTAAACGCCTAGCGTCCTTGTCTTTCTTTAACTTTCTATTTGCAAAACCACTCAATTGACGTCTGTCCATTTTGATTCATTTTCTGTAGGCGTTAAAAATGACACATTTGCGCGTACTTGTTGTGGACCAACTCAACTCTGACAGATTGGGGATGGAAGGGGGGGGCTGATAGTGGTCATGTAATCTTTATTTATTTATAATTTATTATTATTATTGTTGTTAAGTTGGTGTTCATAAAGAGTTATGTATGGTCTTTTAAGAATTTCAAGTTAATAATAAAACAATTTATGAAAAATATTTTTAAAGCTTGTGTCATGTGGTGCCCCCCTAGTTGTTGTGAATGGTTGGTGCCCCTGGGCACTGGCCCAAGTGCCCTTATGGATAATCTGGCTCTGCACTGGGACAGTGTCTACATCAATCCACATCTGTCTTCCTGCAGGTTATACAGTTACACCAGAAGGTGGCGACTTGTGAGTCAATCGAATCACTCATTCACACGATTTAGTCTTTGAATTTCTCACTCAACTAGTCCTTCAGAAATGCTTGAATGTCCACTTAGACAAGAAAAGACCATTTGATCAACAAAACTCAGTATGTTTACATGGACAACGGTATTCCTATTTTATACGACTAAGACAATACTCTGATTAAGAATCTACCAGGTAAACCGAGATTTTTGACTAACTTAATCTGGCTAAAGATTAATGTAGAGTATTCCTATTTTAGTCACATTATCGAAGTACAGTATAGACATGTACACACTTTAATCACACTATTACCATCGTGGAGGACATTTCGCAGCATTTTGAATAAAGAATATTCTAAAAGCAACTAAAGTAAACGCCTTCATCATAATTTTGCCTTATTTAGAATAAGGTATAAGCAGTTAGATCACTGATGTTCATGTAAACGTAGTCTTTGTTTCATGTGACATTTAGGCCTCAGAAAATCTGAACAGATGGAAGTGAAAAACAGTCAATATCACAGCAGTCCAGGGTACATTGAAACATGTCACAAACATTGTCAAATCCAGTGATCATGACGTTCCCTCGGCAGTGTTCAAGTCCCAGCTGTGTGCTCGTTCTCGTGGTGTTAAACATATGGGGATTTGTGTGCTGAAGTGACACTGAGTTCACACAAACAAACAAACAACTACAGAGCAGCAGATTTTGCAGAACTGCAGGAAAAGGGCGAAAAAAAAAAAAAAAGATTTTTGTGCATCATTTACAAACTTCAACTTGTGTTATTTTAGGGTTCGATTATGTTAGTTTTATAAATAAAAAAGGAAAAACTTCATTTTTTTTACCTTTATTTGTATTTAAAAATAATGTCCAGGGTCACAAACACTCATAAATATTTTGCATGCTTATTAGCATGTGAGCTGAGGATGCTAAGCAATATTCATCATATCTAACTGATCCCAGGGCAACTACGAACATTAGTATATCTTTGTTTTCTGTTTAGCATTCACACTCACTGAGTGCAGCTCCTCAGAGATCTGATCCTAAAAACACATCCGCCAGTGTCCGACCCGCGACTTCAGATGCCTTCAGAGAATCAACCGTCAAATTGCATCCTAAATGAAAAGATTAATGGTTTTTACCCAAAATACTGCTGTTAATGTATCACTCAGATAAGTTGAGATCAGTGTCATGTTATATTGACTCTTTTCAAATGTTAATCTAAGTTGACCTCCCGATTTGATTTCTGAAATTTGTTTCTGTATATGGACAGGATTTGATTGTAGCTTTTACATTTCCACATTGTGCAGATCACAGATCACATTTGTGGTCATTATGAAAACCACAAACTTCCGCTTTGCTGGGTGCTGCTTCAGTTTCCAATTATCCATCATTTGACATCACAATTGTGGAAGGTGGCATTTTCTAAGACTTATGGTTAATGAATGGTTATTGTCATAGCTGTTATCCGCTGTTCCTGCTTTCAGATCTGCTTTAACAACATGTATACGTTCTTTCAGTTTTCAATATGACCTTTCACTGCCATCAATTGTCAATGGATTAGTTTGAACAGGACTTGATTGCACGTACTATTATTAGCGCCAGACTACAATAAAATACCTTAGTGTGCTGTGGTTTAAATAGCACTGAGCATGTCTTCTCCTTTTGCATGACTTTAGCTGGTTTTAATTGGCCTTGAAATCTGAGAAAGATCTTTTAATCAGTGAAAATAAGACGCCATCTGAGAAGAAAAGCTCAGAAATGTTCGTTTCAAAGCACCAGTCGTCTTCTGTTCTGCTGTCATGGTCTGGCGTACTAAAAGAGGGATAAAATTAAGTTAAAATTGAGTCATGTTCAATAATGAGGACTGATTCATTCAATTAAGATGAATTCATAATGTCTCTCAAATGCTAGTAATTATTTAACTGTGGGTTAATGCAAGAATAAAGACATTCAGAGAACAAGAACTGTGGCCTTCAACAAGAAAAACAGAAGTTTATTGGGAAAACCCGTCTTCTGCTTGAAAACACTGAGGCATGGGACACAACAGAAGTCATTCTGAGAAAACAGCTGCTTAAAGGAAAAGCAAAAATCATTCACCTTTAAGATATAGTTACATATGACTGCAACATCTAACACACTTTCCCTAAACAATACAATTCAGATACTGTATGTTCCTCAAGAATACAAGAGTTTGAAATAAAATCTCACACTATGCCTCCAAAAATAGACTCATGATGAACTTAATATGGGCAGCTAGCTCCGATCCGAAGCCCTGTAACACGAGAGGAGGATGTTGTCTCCTCAGCTGAGCTGATAGAATTAGATGTGATTATAGAGTCTCAAAGGAAGCCATCATAGATGTACATTCAGTGACTGAGGTTTTGTCTCAGCCAACATAACAATGATTCGGCAAGAACTGTGTGTATGGATGTGCCAAACTTTATAAGGTCTTTTATAAGGTATAAGACAATTACACGGTCAAACGAGTGCCTTGGACTCTTTAACAAGCTCAACTCCAGCCATAATGCAAAGACTGTAAACATTAAAGTGTCCAAGGTCAAAGCCAAAACAGTCAATTCTAATTCCAGCGAGACAAGAGGGTGAATGTAATCTGAAACCAAGAACGCAAGCAGAACTATCCTCAAACCAGAAAACAAGGCTTCATCTAGCAGCATTTCCATACATGACTTCACAGTGCATAAGAGACATATGCAAAGTATTTAACAGTTGAAAACACAAGAAACAGGTGAAAAGAGTGCCGCTTTGTTTAAAAAATGGTGCAGAAAGTTCATGTCAACAGTTCTAAAGGACCTTCATGAAACCGTAGTAGCCATTAAAGAACCTTTATTTTTTAAGAGTGTAGATCAGTGCATAACTACATGGATCAGCAGTTAGTCCAGAATGACTGGCTGGTCGAGTGGGAATGTTTTGTAGCTTTGAATGTGGGGGGTTTCCGGTTGCATTCCAGGCTATTATATCTTTTCACATTATAATTAACCAAAATTGCTCTATATGTAAGTGTATGTACATCTTGAATTTGCATTTTGCTTTATGAACAGATATTTATATGTTGATTTTGCTGTCTGCAACCACCACTCAGCAAAACATTCAAACCAATTCCAGTGCTGGATGACCATTCACTGTAACAAATACTAGAAGAACTGAAGATGCTTCCTCTGTATTCGATTTATCCCTGCCTTGAGCGGTTTCATAGAGTGGTGAGGACCAGCCGACCATTGCAACTAAATGACGCTTGTGCCTCCGGTGGTGTGTGGATGTCTGTGCAGAAAACAGAGTTGTTAATCTCCTTATGGCTGCAGTCTTTAAGTAGTGGAATGTGGTGGATGGTTGTAATGTGACATGGTCTGGTGTGTGTGTGTGTGTGTTTTAATAGCTTGTCTAATCTCATCCCAGCAGGATTGCCAATTCTTGCCATGTGGCTGTGCCTCTAACAGGATTCAGAAGAACAGAGGCTCAACACTTTATTGGGTGATGACCAGTCGGTGAGTGCATGCATGCTGAGGTAAATCATATTACTAAATAACTTATTGGTGTGGATATGTTGCACTTGTTGTTGTCATTTAAGTAATCACATTCTCACACAAACTCGCCAGACTCTGCTTAGTTAACTCCATCACATAATTGCTAAAGGAATAATTTCAGAGATGTTTCCATCGTCGCGTGAGTGAGTTTCTGTTTTTTTGGCTCTATTAATACAGAGGGATCAATTTGATTGCTGTCCAATAATGATTTGTGTAAAATCTTTAACCGAAAATGAAAAAGGTTCTAAATTGCATTTTGACAAATGTCACTTACAGTAATTGTAATACTGTTGTGCTATATTTTGTTTCAGCTGTATATTTTGCTGCATTGTATATTGCATTTTATGTTTTACTACACTGTCAATGTTGGGATAATTTCTCTGCAACAAATTCCTCCAGTGTGCAAACTGATTTGGGCAATAAACTTCAGCTTCCCAAGAAAGACAGACGCCTCGAGGTGGCGCTCTAGAGCAGCATCCGTGCGCGCACCTCGAAAGTAATTGATCGTTTCCAGCTCAGTCAGTCCTCGCGCTGCTCAGATCGAGGCTGCTCTTCTTCTGAACGCCGAGCCGCGTTCCACTCGCGATATTTTGGCGAGTTTGGGAATTTAACTATGACTAGGATATGCCATCCAAGGATCATTCGAACGTGTAAGTGCCATACTGTCTACGTTAAAATGGTTAGAAATATTCATGGCAGTAGTCTTGTAAAGCAGGATCTTGTGTTGAGACGAGACTCGTGTAGTGTGTAAATTAAGCATTGCTGTGGTGTTCAAGTGTGGAAACCAGCGTTTGGCTTTTACGCTTTTTCCGAATACCACGAATTATTCTGAGCAGAACTATAAGAACCCGGCGTTCAATTGTTGCCTGAGACCGGATTTTGACTATTGATCACATTTTGCGACTTTGTAAACACTTGGATGTCCGGTTTGCTGGAAATGTGTTTTCACACAGTCCTTTTACAAGAGCGTAACCTGGAATGAAAGGTTGGGAGTTTATTCCCGATTACATTTCCTTCAACGCTCGGCTGAATGGCAGCGTTAAAGTATCAAACTTATCGGTTTCGGTTACGTGATCCGGTTTGTATACTTTCCAAACACGTTGTAGCGTTCAACAAACTCGGGTCGTGTTTGACTGCTTTGTGTCAAGCGTTAAGAGTTCAGAGAAGAACCACAGCGAGCGGCATGGTCAGGGATTGTTCTGGTAGGGTTCGGTCAAAGTTACTGAGAACGATAAGAATCTGACGTCCCATAGGCGTTTTGGGCAATTCTCACGTAAATAAAGACCAGGGATGCGTTTCCCAAAAGCATCGTAAGCTTAAGTAGGCTACATCGTAGACCCATTGAAACCAATGCAGCTGCGATCAGTTTCGGCTAACGATGCTTTGGGGAAACGGAGCACTCAGGAACGCTGTGTATGAACGCTCCGATTTGAAAATCGTCTCGGAGCCATATGTTGTTAAAAGGGCTATTTTTAAACTACCTCTCCTGTTTCTCCATCCAGAGGCACCCTCATCTGAGAGGACCACATGTTGCTTTGGTAGAAATCGATTGGCTCTAATTGATTTATGCATTATTAGTAACGGTGTCTCGTGTTAAAAGGGCGTTAACAGCAGAACTGGTATGGTATGGCGCATCTGAAGGTTCTGTCGGTCCGTGGGTGTGTGTAAGCGCCCACATAAGCCACTATTCATTTTCTTGTTCTTTATTAGATCTGCATTTATGTGATCCTGTAAGGGGCTTGAAACCCATACATAAACCATTTGCGAGAAGTTGACAGACATGACCACTGAGCTCGCGCAGGCTTTTTAATGAACATTGACTGGTGGGGTTTTGGTTACTGGTGTCTCTAAAAGGGTTTAAGAAATAGACCCTAGTAAAACGATTGGTCTCGACATCTCAGACGACTATTCATGGTCCCTGTCTTTTCTATTGCTATCATGACGTGACGGTAAAGAGCGTGACGGACTTTCAGATGGAAATTGGGAATGTTTCCTCATGCGCGAGGGACTCCAACACACCCCTAACATGAGTAATATCCTATGAAATAATAATAATATTAATAAAAATAAAACACTCTAGGCCCCGTAGGTCAGCGAGTTAAAGCCATCTTCCTCTTTTGGACGTGTATTATGAAAATAATTAATATCTGTGTAACGTTAACCAAACCACTTAAGGTTGTTGCGGTTGAGTGACTTTATCACCTCATTATTAGATTCCTGGATTCTTAATGTTGTACGTGTGCCAAATAATTTCGATTGCTCAAATATTTAATAAGCACTTTTAAACGTGTTATCAGGTTGAAACCTATGGTTGAAACCCAGTCTGTAAGCATTTAATATTAAAATTAGCAAGAGTTCGAGGTCTCTCAGACCCCACACAGCCAGAATACGGACCTGATGTAGTGTCGAGCAAACTTTACCTCAGAACAGGGGCGTCACTAGGCCTTTTTTAGGGGGGCATCCCTAAACTTCTGCCCAGCCCCCCTAAAAAAATATTTGATTAATACATTTTTTAGCGCTTCAGTCCCCTTTAAAAAAACTCATTTGAAACGGGACGGTTCGGTTTCTCATCCAATACCAATACGTTTCGCTGCGTTCACCTTCAGCCCTATCACACAGTGTGATAGTTGTTTTTTATTCCTACAAAAATGAAGCGATTAACACCCAACGATCATGATTTATTTATTTACTTTTTAAACTTTAAAACATATTATTTTGTATTTTGGCATTACATTATGCTGCCATGCACAGAAATGATTAAAGACACACATCATTATCTGAAAGCACTAGATGGCCCAGAGAGAGAACATCATTATTATTTTGGAGTTTTTTTGTTTTGTATTAATAAATATAGTTTTGTATTAAGTAATAATGAATCAGGAGGAGTGTACATACATATATTAGAGTAAGAGTAAAAGGGATTTGTGATTTTCTTTTAAGTACTTGATTTATAGAAGTGGCAAATTGATAATTCATGTTGTTATTTTTAATAAATAAAAATAAATATAGAACAGATTAATCATATTGCCAATAGACAGTTACATTAATACATGTTTAGCTGGTTAGTTAAATGATTTGAAATTAAATAGATTTTCACGGGGTGACTTGGTGAATAACCAACCAAGGCTAAAAAGCTTAAAAAATAAAATAATTTATATTTCATTGTTGATGGACTTAGTTACCTAGCTTTCCTGGTAGCTTTGTCTGAGAAAATGATTCATAAATCATAAATCAGTTGACCCTATGTTTACTTTCTTCACTGACAGACAAAAATTTTTTGCCACTTCTATAAAGCACTTTTCCTTTTCTTGTCTTTTAATTAAAAAAAAAAAAAAAAAAAAAACCTACCTATGCGTTCTATACTAGACTAACTGAGACTTGTCATGGCACTTGTATACTGTTGTTGTTCTCTTGTTGACCTGACTGCTTCTGTTGTTCTCATTTGTAAGTCGCTTTGGATAAAAGCGTCTGCTAAATGATTAAATGTAAATGTAAATGTAAATAAAAAGCCTATATCAGTCAAAGCTCAGCTTTATGAGGGAAAAGACAGAGCAAGAGAAAAAGAGTGTGATGCTGATGAGGTGAGAAAAAAAACAGCTGCCCGCACATGGTTTTAAAGCTATTGTCATCCAATTTTTTGGCCTTCAAAACATCTTAAAATGCACATATGTAGATCAGAGAAATCAAAATTTTCTCGGGGGAGCATGCCCCCGAACCCCCCTAAATACCTCACATTCAGTACCTCAGTGATTATAAAACTGTGCCATATGCATGTTACTGGATGAATGAATTAAACTAGTTAATAATGAGCATTAGAGCATAAACAAATTTTTTTTTTTTTTACATCATACCCTCATTGGGGGCTGAGCCCCCCTAAAATGAAAATCCTAGAATCGCCCCTTCCTCAGAATAAAGACTTGTGACCTTGTGAAGTGTGTTTTTACAGTGAAAAATCCTTTATAGAGATTCGCGCCGGGAACATTTGTGATGTGTGGAGTTTGGAATGCGAGCTGGCCCGCGTGCTGCTGTAGAGATGTGCGCATGCGCAAGGGCTTCCCCTCCTCACTGGCGCGACTGGTTTTACTCGGACCCACAGCAACTAATGATCAAGATTAGCTCCTTTACCAAAATAATTTATCTCAGCAAGACAAAAAATGATTGGAAATAAATTGCATGTGCGGGGGATATAATTACGCTGCGAAGGATACAAGCGTTGCAGTAAATTGGGCACAAAGGGAGAGAATTAGGCTATTGTTTTTGTTATGGATTTTTATGAGTGGAGATGTGAAATGAATTTGGACAAATTAAAGATTAATGAACGTGTGTGTGGGGGGGGAGAGAGAGAGAAGATCTTCTTGGCAGAGTAGCTGCTATAAGCATTACAATTTATGGCACAGTGGTGTTATCAAATGGTAATAGATTTGATTTCATGATGTGGTATAGGATCTTGCCAAAAACCCACGGCAGTACCATGGTATTTTTGGTACTTGTTTGTAAGTGATACTGTTCAGCTACGAGAGTGACTTCTTTGTGTATTTTGTGCTGCTCTCGTGTTGTCATCATCCCAGGCTTCAGCAAGAGAGCTCATGATTGTGGCATTCTGTGGCCCATAGCTCACCCTCTGTTTGACTTCTATTTATAATCGCTCTCTGCGTCCTCTGTCTCTCACTCTGTACTGGGTCAACGCTTGTGTGCTGCTTTGCCAGTCCATAACGCAGGGGGTTCAGGATCTACAACTTGACTGAAAGAAGTCTTTAGGGCTTCTTATGATCTCTTTTGCTCTATTATAAGTTGTGTTAGTGAGTTATGAAAATATTGTCTCTGTTCAGAGGATGTTACTCCATAGACATTTGAAGGCTCTCAAGCAAATCAAAGTCAATTTTAGTTATAAAATTGACATGTAGTTTTTTTTTTTCATTATTATTATTATTTTAGTGTTTGTTTTTCTAGCTGCGTCTAATTACCATGTTGTGATTTAGCTGTTAATGTTGTAAAACCAACCCAGAAAAGTGGAAATACAGGACTTTTTCTTTGGAAATTGCATTACATTCATGTAACTCCTGTTTGTTTTCATTTCTTCTCATTTATATCCCACACACACATACACACACACACACACACTAATTTTCTTACTTGTCCTAAGGCCAGTGGTGATATTAAAAAGCATTTAAAAGGCCTGGCTGTTACTGTGTTTGTTAAAAAGCAAACAGCAAGAGGTCTTCTTCACACACAGACATTGTTAAATCTGTCCAACCTTCAGGCAGTGACTGCACAGTTTGAACCGCCATGAAATGACATGTTCATTTGTGTCCATACTAGTGATAGACTGATAAATTGTTCAATATTTGCCCATTTTTAAATCATCAGCATTGGCTGATACCTTTATCCACTTGGCTTTACCGACTAGAATTGTTGATGGATAATGGACAATGGTGGTTTTCAAATATTTTAGTCAATTTTGAGTCCTTTTCTGCATGAATGTTTACATCCCAATTGCAATAATGTGTATTTGTGTGACCTACATCCCATACATATGTCCTTTTATTCTTTGAGACTTTGGCGGCCTCAAACTCTAGTTATCAACCCATATTGGTCAGCTACTAGTCAACAAACCATACCAGACTGATATCATGCTTCAGATTGCAGACAAATGCTTCAGAAACTTCAATCAAGACTCTCAATGAGACAGCAGTCATAACAAACATTCATTTTGACCTTTGCGGTCTAGCATTTGGTCTGTTTTTGTAAATTACTCCGTACCTTTTGAATTCTGTTGATATGTGGCCTTTGCTTTGAAGTGCATTTGCTGTACTTTTTAAAGTGCTTTGAATCGAAAATGTCACAGTGCTGAAGTTTGGTAGTCATGAAAAAAATCAAATCCAGAACAAGAAAAGCAAGCCTTTCAAAGTTTCTTTAGTTTGAAAATTTTATCACCTTCAGTAAAACTCAGCAACGGAAACTAGCTTTCAGTGGGATGTGGTTTTTCTTTGGATGGCATGTGAACACTTTGAGTTGGCAGCTATACATTATTAATATCCAGCTTTTTCCAGTTTTATTTTCATCTGCTACACTTCTAACTTCTTCAAAGGGCCTCCCTTTCTCTCTCACTCTCTCTCTCTCTCGCTCTCTCTCTCTCTCTTCTTTCCCTGTGTGACATCTGTTATTTAGGATGAGTTGTTTCTCAGGAATGGCTGACAATTGCTGTGGTTACACCCTACAAGCAAACCGTTTTCCTGATTATACTTGAATGCATATAGATGTGAACACATCCATTGTTTAATACAGAATCTTTTTGCCCTTTGCACGTTTAAAGATTCACAGTTTTGTTTGTAATGTTGTCGACTTAATGTTGCAGAGTTTACACAGCTAATCGTAGGGTAGGTGCGTCTGTGCTGAGATCATCCTCCTGTAATTCAGTTCTTGCACAATCTCATGCTATTCGAGAGCTGGTACTTAACTATTTTGGCAGACAACGTGGAGGAAAGATATGTAATTGGTTTGTACAAAACAAGTAAAAAAAAATACAGTTAAGACAGTGGTTGGAGAGACGTGGGAAGCAGCTCGCTGCCACTTTGGCTTGTTAATTTGTTGTTCGATTTTAGCTCATGCTTCCCACTGCTTCACCCTCCTCTCAAGATCTTTTTTTGCAATTTCATTGGCTGATTGCTGTTATTTTGCTTGTTGATAGTGTGCACATCTGTAGCATCTGCGATCCCTGGCACATGCAGTTAGCTGGCTGCAATTTGGGGTTTTTGTGTGACTTCTTCACCACTAAACGGAATCGTAAAAAAACTTCTAAACCGATAGTCTCTCACCACAAACTCAGGCCACTGGTTGAGTCAGACTGAATGGGCGTCTCAAACATAGGATGGCGCCACAGTGTTTATGCCTTTTCAATTAAAACAAATCAAATGGTTTAATGTAAACTATCTCTGCATATTAAGCTGGAATTGAAGTACTGAACATTTTCAAAACACAAAAGGACCTTTGTTGTATGGCATTGGCTAGACTTTACAGCTTTGTGTGAAGCACATGCATATGTTGGCTTAATCTAGTCCTTAATGTTGTTAAGTGTGTTTGAACGGCACAAATGACATAAGTCCACCCTGTCAGAGAATGAAAAGCGAATGAACGAATCTTCATGCTGTGATTTTGACTTCTGACCAAACAACACAGAATCACTAACTATACATCAAAGTATTGTACTGGAGTTTACTGCTGTGAGTCATTTTTGGGTCATGCATATAGAATGTGATTCAGATAGGAAATGGTCATGCATCCATACAGCTGATGCTACATGGTTTCTCTCTCTTTGTGTCAACTTGACTTCTCTCATCACTCCCACTCACTCTGCCTTTTCTCCCCTTTCCTCTGGTTGTTTTCTTCTGCCCTCCTCGCATTGCTCATCTTCAGTGTGTGTGTGTGTGTGTGTGTGTGTGTGTCAGTGTTTGGATGTGTTTCTGGTAAATGGACGTGGTCCAGCCCCGATCTGTGATTTGTTTTTCCTTTAAATGCAGTCAGTGGCTAAAGCAGCAATTAGGAGGACTGGCCTCTCCAAGAGTTTTTCTTTTTTACTCCGTATTCTCTGATTGTTTTTACAGTGCAGTTCTTTGATTTTTTTTCAGGAGCACAATTTTGTTGACTGCAGTTGTGAATTGTGAGGTGAATTTCAATCGGTGACTGGTCACTAATTCTTTACTAATGTGTTATGACCCAAATATGAGTTGTAGTTGTGGATGGCATCAAACAGTTCAGCCTAATTCATGTTTAACGGTTTTGTGTGTCAAAAGTATTCACATTCATTACTCAGGTAGAAGTATAGATACTACTGTTTAAAAAGACTTTTGTAGAAGTTGAAGTATCAACTCAAGCTTTTTACTCAAGTAAAAGTGTAAAAGTACTGGTTTCAAAACTACTTATAAATATAAAAGTAAAAAGTATAAAAGTAAAAGTAATGTAAGGAAGAAAAATTCAATTAAGAACAAATGCTAAGGCCGCGCCACAGGGGTCTATTGTGCACTACCCCACCTCCTCAAAAAAACATTTTCTAAAGGCCATAGGCCATAATGACTATAATGTTATATTAAAATGTTCATGTTGAAAAATTTAGGATTCAGTAGGCTACCTGTTTCAGCTGCATATATGCCCATTGAAAATGAACACACTTTAGTACAATGCAAATACATTAAAGGACTAGAGATATGATGACTAGTTGCCTATAAAGTATTGTAATGGTGCAAAAAGTCAAACTTCAGAGGCATGTCATCAATAACCTTTAATGGAATGTAAATGTACATCCAAGCTTAGCTGCAGGAATCTGTGAGGGAAATAGACAAGAACATGTTACAAAGTTGGTATAGCCTACTTAACACAACCACGACGGGGAAGTCGTGGCCTAATGGTTAGAGAGTTGGACTCGCAATCGAAAGGTTGTGAGTTCGAGTCCCGGGCCGGCAGGAATTGTGGGTGGGGGGAGTGCATGTACAGTTCTCTCTCCACCTTCAATACCACGACTTAGGTGCCCTTGAGCAAGGCATCGAACCCCCAACTGCTCCCCGGGCGCCGCAGCATAAATGGCTGCCCACTGCTCCGGGTGTGTGTTCACAGTGTGTGTGTGTGTGTGTGTGTGTGTTCACTGCTCTGTGTGTGCGCACTTCGGATGGGTTAAATGCAGAGCACGAATTCTGAGTATGGCTCATTGTCAATCGCAAACGCTAATTTATTCAAACGTCTCTGTACCTACAGTAGCTTAATTTGCGGAGGAAGAAGAGAAAGCACCCATTTGATAAATGAGCCAGTAGTTGAGAAATAACTTAAGAAATATATTTTTTGATAAACACTGGCTATGTCCTTGCTGGAGTGTGATGTGATTTGTGTCATGTGCAGGTGCGATGGATCACGTACAAACCAATAGGGTGTCGGAATGGTATATGTTTATACTTCTCATCCAACCACAATCTAATTCACTCAATCAGGATGGCGCGATTTATCTGGATAGGTTACAAGCCAAAATGAAATAGCAGTAACAAACCTATTTATAAAATGTAAGGAGTAGAAAGTACAGATAATTGTGTGAAAATGTAAGGAGTAGAAGTAAAAGGTCGGCTGAAAAAATAATTACTCAAGTAGAAATTTGGGATATCTATACTTTACTTAAGTAAGGTAATGAAGTATTTGTACTTCGTTACTTGACACCTCTAGTGTCAACTAAACTAATCGTGTCAACTAATTTTCTTTCAATTAGCACAGGTTTTGTATTTTCATTTTGGATCTGATCTGAGCTTAAGCTAATTGATTTTGAGCTTATGCACCTCAGTTTTTGAGTAAAAAAAAAAAACATAATTTTTTTATAATTTTAGCAATATGCACTGAAAAACTGAGATGCATAAGCTCAGATCAGTGAGGCCCACAATCAGTGAGTTCCAGAAAGAAATCCAAAACGTGTGCTAATAGAAAGAAAACAAGTTGATGAAAATATTTTTTTGTAATGATAATATAGCATAACGAGAGATTTACATGCAATCGTTGGTAGGTTGATTATGTTTGACCTGAAGCACCAACAAGGCGAGGTGAACAAATGTTTTGGGAAGTTATATTTTTGTGTGAGTGAAGTCAGTAAGTTTTAGTCCAATGCAATAACATTATCTGGCATTTTGGGGGAAACGCAATCCTCTTTGGGTCAAAATCATCAGAAAACAACATGAATGTTAAAAATGCTTTTGATGTATAATCAGTATCCTGAAGCAGAACCAGTTGAAATCCGCTGCGCTACAAGCACCTTCAGAATCACAATTGCAGCTCTGTTCTCCCTTGTGATTTCACACAGAATTGCATTCTCTGCGTGTTGCACACACACACACACACACACACATGCATTCGCTCAAACACACATTTGTCTTCCCTCAGTATTGTGTGCTGTTCTCCTCCTGCAGTTTTAACTGCACAGCCGCTTAAATAATTCAGCATTTTAAGCTCAGCTTGTAAATAATGTGAGCCCACATATTGCACTGCAACGAACTCTGTTTAATTTAATTCAACTCGGTGCATTCATAATTTCAAAAAGCCTCTTTAATGCAATTGTTTCAATTATAAATGACACATGCACACTGCAACACATAGTTTTAATTATAACATGCTCCAGCGAGAACTAATGAGATTTATTTCCTTCAGTGAGTTATGGTGTTTCTCAAACAGTTTTCTTCTCATGAGCCAATGCGTCTGTGCTCTCTGCTCTGTGTTTGTCTTGTTTGATTGCACTAAGTGGTTATATATCTAGTGCTGTTTTATTACAGGGTTGCAAGACAGAATTATATTCAAATTCCTTTTTGTTTTTTCTGCAATTAATTCAGTCCCAACCGCTCTGCAGTAATTCACCCACAAAATGTAAAGTCTGTCATTTAGTCATTCCGCTTTTGTTTTCGCTTTTTTTTCTTCTGAGCAACACAATAGGAGATTTTGGGCAGAATGTCTGAGCTTCTGTTATTCATGCAAGAAAAGTTTTGTGTCTAAACCCTGAACTTGCAAAAATGTTAACACTATTCCACTATTGCTGCGTGCAAGCATGTTTACAGTGAGAGCTGAAAAGAGCACTGAGGATTAAATGCATGCAAATGAGCGCATTAATGCTGTTTGCTTTTTGTCTGTAGGTTTTAGTAGCGCTGTGTGTGTGTGTGTGTGTGTGTTTGTATGTGAGCTACTGTCTCATTTATTTATTGGTTAGCTCTGTTTTACAATCTAGTGAGCTGTCTACATAGGCAGCTACCTTCTAAGAAAGCATCTGAGATGAAATATCATAAATGACTGATTTGAGACTCTTTATATTGGCAACAACCCTGTGCTTCATAGAAATACAATTCCTCTTGGCAAATGCATGCAGGAGAGACTCTATTCAGTGGGTCTAAGAATATGCATTTTACATTTAGATTTACATTTATGAATTTAGCAGCTGCTCTTATTCAAAGCAACGTACACAAAGAGGAAACCAGTCGTCAAATTGTCACAAATTGTGGGCACAAAAATCATCAGAAGCATGTTGCTTACCAAATGATGCCGTTCTCTAGGTGGTATAAAAATACATCGCACACGCACTGGGTCAAATTAACTATATTATTGGTTTTAAATTAATTGTATCTGATCTGACTGATCTCAGCACAGTGTTTTCAAGGATTGCCTTCTCCGTGAAGCATGCATGTGATTCTGGCCTGAAATATGGGATTTTAGAAGGCTGCATAAATATTCTGCCTACCTTTATGGCATATGGCAGACTTATAAAGCTTTTAAATGCTGTCTTGAGAGGTTTTTTTGTGCTTGTCTGTGATGGCCAAAAGCTTTTTTAGCTTGCAGTATGACATTCATGCTGTTCCTTCTAATCCTTCAATGAGCGTATCAGATATCCGAGAGGCTGTTGTGTGCGTTGATAGTGTAATCTGTGAAGTCTGTACTGTGTTAATGTTGTCATTTCACACTTCACTGCACCTTTTAAGGAGACAGTTTTCACATTACTAACACTCCAGCAGCGTGAGATGAAGAAACAGGCATTTGTGTGTTTTTGACCAAAGTCTGACTCTTTTATCACACCATATTATTTTAATTTCAGGTCATGGTTATGGTATATATAAAGATATGGTTACATTAGCTGGAAATTCAACCACAAAATGTTTTACATATTAAACAACCATGGAATAGTGCCTGCATTTGGATAATTGAGTAATTGCCTGCTTTATAAATAAAAGGCTGTGTATCTCATTAAATTATCTTCCTTTTTTATTTATTTATTTTTAAAACTTGATAGACACAATCCAACAGATAAGGTTAAGCAAATGAATAACAAAATAGTTATTCTATGGCATCGCTGCGAAAACCACTTAAAGACTAGACTTTAAAAGTCTGGAATATATATTACATTTACATTTATTCATTTAGCAGACGCTTTTATCCAAAGCGACTTACAAGTGAATATTTGTAATATATATATATATATAATATAATAAATAATATATAATATAATAAAATATATATATATATATATATATATATATATATAGAACCATAATATTTTTGGTATAGTCGCTTTTCACCAAGACTGCGTTTATTTGATCCAAAATACAGAAAAAACATTTTTACTGTATCAGTAGTATTTCACAGTATTATTGTTATTAAGAGCCTTCTTCACAAACACTGGTAAAAAAAAAGCCTTTTTGACCAGTAGTTTAATGATGGTATAGACTGCACAGCAGAATCTACAGGTTCACACACATCTACCATCGTAGTGTGTTTCTATGGCGCTGCTCAGTGATGTGTGTCCCACACGAACATGCCGCCCCTGACCCCTGACCCCTTCAACAGCCCACATTCATCCGTCTCTCTGCCTCTCATTCTCTCGCTCTCACTCTTTGTCTTCGCTGCTTTTGTGTTGGTCAGAGGTCTGTAGAGTTGTTGGTGCATTGTCTGCTGTAAGTGAAGTGCAGAAGGGGGAATGTGTATCCCACGCGAGCGGCTGATGCAAATGAACGGCGAGGCCAAACTACAACAACGGTGTTAATTTGAGCTTAACACACTGAGCTGTGTGCGAGGCGGTTCATCTGGTCAAAGAAGGTCATGGAGATGTGTTGGTTATTGTGGTTTTTGTAAGAAGTGCGATGTTGCTGGACAGTTGGTCTTTGTGTTTGTTGAGGTGCAAATCTTTTTCTTTTTCTCTTTTTTTTTATTTAATTGTATTTTAAATACATCATTTAATTGTCATATTTAGTGTTTGTCCAGTTGTTGTATGTAATATATTTAAATTATTGCATTTAAATGTAAGTTATGCTTACTTGCCCAATACTGGTCTCATAAAGTGGGTGTTGTAGAAGTAGAAGATTACAGAAGAATTTGATTGGTCACAGTTGTATTGTTTTGTATTTTATTCCCAGTCATTGACGAGTAATAATTTCATTCATACTTGTAAAGTGTGTGTGATTGGATGAATGAGAGATGCAGGAAGCTTCTCCACCCTGTTGTTTTCTCTCGCTGGTCCTTGAGCGGTTCTCACAGCTGGGGAATGTGGTGCATCTGGTTGGATGATCTGAAGTGGGATTGTCCCAGTTTACAACGGTACATATTTCTCTGGCCGTGGCCTGCTCGCACCCTCCTGCTCCCTTCGGCTGTCATGGGACAGGTTTCTGGCTGGCGTTTGGCTGGCGTGCAGGAGATTTGTCCCGGGCCGCTTGGCTTGGTGAGTGGAGGAACGGGTCGTTCCAGCCAGACGCAAACAAAGAATCAGACCAGATCTGTCTGTCTTTGGCGGCTGCTCCACAAACACACAAACACACCCGCAGAAACACGAGCCGCTCGGAGAGCTGGGAAACTAGTCGAGCTGCTGTTCTGGTCAACACTCAGCCGGCTGTTTACATAGAGTCAGACCAGCTTATTATTGAGTGATTAAACTGACTCGTCTGCAGTGTTGTAGTAGTCAGACAGAATAATGTTTGGCTGTAGTGTTTAAAGATGATGTGCACGTTTTGGTTGTCGGTACTGAAGAGAGAAACACAGTGACTACGTTTTTATTTTCAAAACAATTGATCTGTTTGTGTTTAGCGGTTACATGTCAACTTTTGATTCAACCAATGGCGTAATTTTGGGGCGGGGCTACCTGTTTCTTGACCAACTGGAAATATATATATATATATATATAAAAATGTTTTTGCAGTTGTGTTTGGCACATAAATCACCTCCTTCACCTTTAGTATTTAGATATAATAATTTATTGTGTATATGTCTTACATTATATCTTAATTTAAGTCTTGGACATGCTTTTATCCAAAGCTTATATGTGACCCTGCACCAAACCAGTCATAATTTTTCACATTTTTCACAATTGAGATTTAAACATCATCTGAAGGTTGAATAAATAAGCTTTCCATTGATGTATGGTTTGTTAGGAGGACAATATTTGTCTGAGATGCAATCTGAGGGTGCAGAAGAAAAATCTAAATATTGAGAAAATCGTCCAAATGAAGTTCTTAGCAATGTGTTACTAATCAAAAATTAAGATTTGATGTATTTACGGTAGGAAATAATAGAAAATATATTTTCTACTGTTTTTATGGTTAACAAAAAAAAACCTACTTTAAATACTACAGAAGCATTTATACACTGTCCTTCAAAAGTTTGTAAGATTTTTAAAAGGTTTAAAGAAGTCTCTTGTCTACTCATGAAGGCTTCATTTATTTATTATATATATATATATATATATATATATATATATATATATATATATATATATATATATATATATATATTTTTTATATTACAATTTAAAACCGCTGTTGTTATCAGAATAATATGATGATTTACTGCTCAAGAAACATTTCTGATTATTATCAGTGCTAAAAACACTTGTGCTGCTCAATACTTTGTGTAAACCGTAATGCATTTTACTTTTCAAGATTCTTTGATGAATGGAAAGATCAGAAGAATGGCATTTCTTTGAAACGGTTACCTTTTTATAACATCATAAATGTTTTTACTGCAACTTTTATTGAATTTCATGCCTCTTTGCTTAATAAAAGTATTAATTTCTTTAAAACTATGTACTGATCCCAAACTTTTGAATTGTAAGGAGTTACAGGTTTAAAGGTTGCAATCTTTCTCTTTCGCATTTCAGGATTTACTTATCTTATTTTCAACTTTACTTATCTTGACCATCTCAGTGGATCTAGGGAGTTTATAGGTTAACTTGAGATTTTAATTTTTGGATAATCAAGTAAAACTAAGATTTTTCAATCCAGTAAAAATCAGTAAAGATTTGATGGCAGAAAGACACGTGAAGCACACGCTGAAGGTGAACGTTTGTAGTTATACTAAAATAACATTTACTTGATAAAATCTAAACTATCAGTTACATGACAGAAGGACTAGATTATGTGGCAGGTTTATCAGCACAGTTGTGATCATGTAGAGGCCTTTGCATATCAAATATGATATAGTAGGTAGGGTTAGTCATTTTTGCAGTGCACATATACTGCTGCTCATCTATGTTTCCACAGATTGTGCGAGTACAGTTTTTTTGTATTAGTTGCATGAGTTTTTATGATCGCAGGGTGCAGCCAATCACACCACAGCTGGCTTGATTTCACCGCTGGAGGTTTGCTGAGAAATCAGCGTCTTGATTGCAGGAGACATCGAGAGCGTCCTGTGCACACGCGTCACGTCGAAACACTTTGTCTGTCTGTGCTTATGGAAAAATAAGACTCTACAGACTACAGCATAAATGCGTCTTATTGAATGATATGAGAGGGGAAAAAACAATCAAAAAACAAAATCAGAAATGTCTTCGTGTGCAATCAAAGTGGTGTGGGTGGAGAATTGTTAACCAAAAATATTACATGCATGATCCAATCAAAATCTGATGGATGAAATCAAGTCTGTCTCTGTTATTTCCCACTGAAATCACATTGCACATTCTGGAGGATAAATGAGTTTAATGTCATGTTGTGTTGGGTTTTTGATCAGATTTGAGGTGAGTTTGTTTTCTTGGCACTAGAGCATTTATTTGATTGTCATCTTTGTAAGATCAGATTTGATGTGTCTGATATGGACAAATACAGCGTGTTTTAAATGCTAATTAAGACGATTATTGAAGAGGTTACTGGCTTTGGAAATGGTACTAGTTTACTAAATACTGCACATTCTGTATTTCTGTATCAATCATTGTGTTGCTTCCAGTTATCATCTTGGAAAAAATTTATTTAATCTTTTAACTCTGCAAATAAAAAAGATTTTTGGCAACTGCTTTTATAGTTTTATCACATTAGAAATTGAAGCATATTGCATTGTTAAAAGTTGTTTTCAAAGAAGTCTCTTCTGCTCACCAAAGTTGCTTTTATTTGATCAAAAATACAGTAAAAACAGTAATATTGTAAGATATTATTACAATTTAAAACAGCTGTTTTCTATATGAATCTCTGTTAAAGTGTAATTTATTTCTGTGATGCTCAGCTGTATTTTCAGCATCATTCCTCCAGTCTTCAGTGTCACATGATCTTCAGAAATCAGAATAATATGATGATTTACTGCTCAAGAAACATTTCTGATTATTATCAATGATGAAAACCGTCGTGCTGACAAATAATTGTGTGGAAACATTTTGTTTGGAACCTTTGATGAACCGAAAGTTCAAAAGAACAGCATTTATTTTAAATGGAAGTCTTTTGTACCATAATAAATGTCTTTAATGGCACTTGATCAATATACTGTATCCCTGATGAATAAAACTATTAATTTCATTCAAGATTAAAAATTACACCCTGATTTGAGTTTTCATTGTTATTGTTCCAGAAAAATACAGCTCGTATCAAATTACAATTTTTAAAAATTAATTTATGTACTTTATATATTCTTATAAAACATTCTGTTGTCTGAAATTGCTAGCGACTTTGTTACAGATAATTACCATTTTAATTTTTAAAGAAGTTTGACTATAGTTTAAATTGAGCGAACTGTGGTTTAAAAAAGAGCTAGTTTTAAAGTAGCAAAGAAGCAAAATCCTTATATCTAAAATAGTCAGTATATGTTTGTTTTCATACAGTCTATGGTTTACACAAGTAACCTGTATCTTATGTAAATGTTGAGGTTTGAGAGGTTAAAACTACACACTGATGTCATGCATGCAAATAGAAAGCACTCCGACTCCCAAGGTGTGTGTGTGTGTGTGTTTCAGCGGTGAAGAAGTGGAGCTGGTCTGTCTGGGTGAGTCCCTGTTTGGAGGTTTCTCCGCTGGTTGGTTTATCATAGATGTTACTTTTGTCTCTCTGAGCTGCAAGTTGAAGTTTGCTTGAAACACCACGGATCTGATCTGCGGGATACAAACACTCGTTCTGATGCCACTATTGTACTCTGCACTATTAGTGTTGTTTGCTATTGCTAACCCAAGGGTTAAAGTTCAGTGTGTGTGCATCGTCCTGCAGATGTTCAGAAATGTGCTCTAAAGAATCGTTCACAACACAAAACACCAAAAAAGACGTTTTGAAGAATGTTGGACTTCCATAGTATTATTTTCTTCTGTGGAAGTCAATGGCTACCATCAACTGTTTAGCGACAAACATTCTTCAAAAGATCTTCATTTATGTTCAACAGAAGAGAGACACTCATACAGGTCTGGAAGAACTTAAGGGTGAGTATTTTTAATTTTTGAGTGAACTGTTCCTTTAATATTACAGTTCATTTGCATATGATGTTCTTCAAGCGAACGGCAGCTGAGTGAATTCAGGTGTGTTCATAATAACCAAAATTTAATATCTTTAAACTTCTCAGGCTACATTTTCCTCTGTTAAAGTTGTGTCTAATGTGTGACATTATCACCTTTCCCTGAAGTTGCAGACAGCACCTGTTTTCTACAGAACACACACACACACACACACACACACACACGGTCTCTCCCTCGCTTTCTGTGCAGTGGCACAAATCTGCAATTCAATTTGCAACAGTTTAATTTGTGTTTAAGATGCAAATGTAGCCTTTCTGATAATGAGAATGCTAAACAGAAAGGAGGGAGTCCAGAGCGCTCAAACATGCATTCATTAGCTCACACTAATCGTGTCAACACACACACACACACACACACACACACACACACACACACACACACACTCACATATGAGGGGCCGTACAAGCCATAATTCATTCTGCACTCACACACTTACATTCTCCTTTCACATGATACATGTATATCTAGCTTTTTCTTTGGTATCCATTACTTCCTGTTTAAGTAAGAAGTCACTCTCAGACCAGGAAATACATGTGCAAGACTTGCTCAGCTCTTCCTCACAATTGTACAATGAAGCTTTTCAAAGTAATTCTGTTTCCTTTTCAAGTACATAATTTTAAGTTTTTAATTTTAAAATGTCATGTAACCTACATGTTCTACAGATCTGTGTAAAAGTGTTATGATACTGATTTTGATCGTATTGACACGGCTCAACGCTAAGGACATTTTCACCTGGCCAGGTTTGGCTAGTGGTTTTAATTTTTTTTACTTGCCCTGGCAAAATTTTAATTCTATTCTTTCCTGCGTCTCAGTTGTTGTGGATTCGTGCATGAGTGTGTGTGTGTGTGTGTGTGTGTGTGTGTGTGTGGGGCCGTACAATCCATAATTAATTTTGCACTCACACACTTACATTCTCCTCTCACACACATACAGGTGCATCTCAATAAATTAAAATGTTGTGGAAAAGATCATTTATTTCACTAATTCAACTCAAATTGTGAAACTTGTGTATTAAATAAATTATATCTTTTAATTGTGATGATTTTGACTCTGATCTTGAAGATTAACTCTTTGATTTTAACAAAAACCCACCAAATCTCAACAAATTAGAATACTTCATAAAACCAATAAAAAAAAAATCATTTTTAGTGAATTGTTGGCCTTCTGGAAAGTATGTTAGTTTACTGTACATGTACTCAATACTTGGTAGGGGCTCCTTTGCTTTAATTTTACTCAATTCAGCGTGGCATGGAGGTGATCAGTTTCTCATCTGCATTGTTTGGTCTCTTGTTTCTGTTTTTCCTCTTGACAATAGTGTTGTCAAAAGACCCGGTACTTCGGTACCAAGTCGGTACTAAAAAAATTAAAATGTGACGGTACCAGGTTTCTTTAAGTACCGGTGGTACCGAGTACCTGGTCAACCCGGTTCTTGACGCATACAGCGCTATGATTTCCGCGAAGCAGAAAACGCAGACGGAATCTCAAAATCCAGTCATGAAAATGAAACTTACATTTTAATATGGACAGTCACGGAATTCGTCAAAGTTAGCATAAATTATTCAAATCAAATCTCCATATGGACCAGTATCTGTAAAAGTTAAGCTTCAAAAGTTGGTTGCGTGTCTCTGTATGAATGAATGAATGGTTTGTTTACTACATAGACTGAAGCGCGTGACGCTTTCAGTAATTTCAGCATCTGCCGTCTCAATGAGGACATAAATACATAAACGACATCACCAGAACTGTTCTGAGTCACTTCACAAGCATTTTACCATTTCATTTGAGTAAAACCAGTCCATTTAAAGGTATTCACGATAACCCGTCAAAATAAAAGTTCATTTTTACATAAAGGCATTGTGCTAGAAATATTACTATTATTTAGTAGAATGTATGTGATACTGCTACTACTGCTGAAAAAATTAATAAAACTTAATTTTTTAAAGAACTAAATCACACAATATTTCTTCCATGTTTTAATTTTAATAGCAAATCCCCTTTATTTACCAAAAAAAATAAAATGTGTTTAAATTTCATTAATTAAAAGACAAATTAAATTTGGACGAACTTGTTTACTGTTTTTCATAATTATATTACTTGTAGAAAAACTTTAAACACAATTTTAAATGAGTATAAAGAATGGCATTGGTTTTATTTTCATTTCAAGTTTTTTATTTTATTTGTTATTTTTTTTTATTATTAGTATCATGTTTAGCTTTGGTAACGAAATTGGTACAGAGATCCGTGGATTTTCACTGGTATCTGTACCGAATACAGACATTTTGGTACTGTGACAACACTACTTGACAATGTCAGGTCTGGTGAGTTTGCTGGCCAGTCAAGCACACCAACACCATTGTCATTTAACCAACTTTTGCTGCTTTTGGCAGTGTGGGCACTGGGCAGGTGCCAAATCCTGCTGGAAAATGAAATCAGCATCTTCAAAAAGCTGGTCAGCAGGAAGCATGAAGTGCTCCAAGATTTCTTGGTAAATGGGTGCAGTGACTTGGACACACAATGGAGCAACACCAGCAGATGACATTGCATCCCAAATCATCACAGACTGTGGAAACTTAACACTGGACTTCAAACAACTCATGCTATGATCTTCTCCACTCTTCCTCCAGACTCATGGACCTTGGTTTCCACATGAAATACAAAACTTGCTCTCATCTGAAAAGAGGACTCTGGACCACTGGGCAACAGTCTAGTTCTTCTTCTCCTTAGCCCAGGTGAGACACCTCTGATGTTGTCTGTGGTTCAGGAGTAACTTAACAAGAGGAATACGACAACTGTAGCCAAATTCTTTTCACACGTCTGTGTGTGGTGCTCTTGATGCCTTGACCACAGCCTCAGTTCATTCCTTGAGAAGTTCACTCAAATTCTTGTATAGATTTTGCTTGACAATCCTCATAAGGCTGCGGTTCTCTCGGTTGGTTGTGCATCTTTTCTTCCACACTTTTTCTTCCACTCAATTTTCTGTTAACATGCTTGGATACAGCACTCTGCGAACAGTCAGCTTCTTTGGCAATGAATGTTTGTGGCTTACCCTCCTTGTGAAGGGTGTCAATGATTGTCTTCTACACAACTGTCAGATAAGCAGTCTTCCCCATGATTGTGCATTTTTGAGTTGATTAACTGATTGGCATGTCACCATATTCTAATTTGTTGAGATTTTTTAGCCAAAATCATCACAATGAAAAAAAAAAAAAAATTAAACTACTTCAGTCTGTGCATTGAATTTATTTAATACACTACTTTCACAATTTGAGTTGAATTACTGAAGAAATTAACTTTTTTACAACATTCTAATTTATTGAGATGCACCTGTATGTGTGTGAAAGGAGAATATAAGCGTGTGAGAGTGCCAGAATGAATTATGGCTTGTACGGCCCCTCACACACACACACACACACACACACACACACACACACACACACACACACGCACTCGTGCACAAATCCACAGCAAATGAGACACAAGAAAGAATAGAATTATCAGCCTGTAAAGGTCATAAAATGAGAGTTATGACAGCAAGAAAACAAATAGGATGGAAAATTTCACTCTTCGACTGTTTTAAAACCCTCTAATGCTGAGAGACAGACAGAGACCCAACTGAGAGACGGGAGAGAGAAAAAAAATATATAGGGTATATTTTTACATTATCTCGTCATTTACATTTTATTTTTCGTCATTTAATCACATTAAACTACTTGTTTGACTTCATTGTTGCAGTTTAGATAATGATAAAATGTTTTAAATACAATATAAATAAATTAAGTTATTAAAGGGTTAGTTCACCCAAAAATGTCGTAAAAATTGTCATAAGTCACCCTCACCTTGACGTACGACGCTGCTTTATTTAATTGCATTAAACTTGGAATCGCACAATTATGACATCTTTTTAAGGCTTCAAAAGCTCATATTGCTATCCTATTCTTTTTTTATAGTTATAGTACTAATAGTATAATTAAAATGGCATGTACATGCTGAAAGTCTTTCATTTATTAAATTTGATTATATTAACAATATATCAAATACCATCTATATAAAATATGAAGTTATTAAAGTTTTGTTGTTTCAGTTTTTGCTTAAAACACATACACATCGCATTATCTTTTAAATCTTCTAATCACATTAAAGATGAAATAACACAATTATTTATGACTTCAAAGCTTTGTAAGCTAATTTTGCAGTAAAGTGCAAAATAGAGCACTATGCATTGTTATATTGTATTAATAGTATAGAGTTAAATCCTTGTCTAGTAGTTCAGTCATTACACAAGCAGACTCCAGAGGTGTTCACCTGTTCCTCATGCATCTGATTTCATTTGTAGAGCACATGTAATGCACTACTGTATTGGAAAAACTATCCACCCGTTTCTAAAATTCACTTAATTTGCTAATTTGCATAAGACCATGTGACTGGAATTTAAAGTGCATCATAATCTCTTATCGCAAAACATGGTAATGGATATGATGTAATAATGGCGATAGATGGGTGAGCGAATGCAGCCCTGAGCCTGTTTTACTAGTTCATCATTCATTCCCTCGGTGTGTCATGCATATGCATGCATGCAAATGTTCACGCGTTTCTGTTCTGCACATCATGCTGTGATTATGAGATTGACTGCTCAGATGTTTCTGTTCTCTCAGATCACACATCTGCTGTTGTGCAAGGTGACTAACTTGTTGGATTTAAAGAACTTGCACAATTTTATCTTGTTTTATTTCTCCGCTGTACTGCTTCACTGACGGTGTGTTTTGGCAAAAGTAGGGAGCAGGAAAGAGTAGGACAGACAGACCGTTCACATGTTGCTGCTTCACTCGGTTCCTCTTGTTTCCTCTGGAATGTTAACAGGCTGAACCCTCACAAGTCATCGGTTCTGGGTAACGGTCTCGTAATCCCAATATCTAGGTGATGTAATTGAAGGGTTTTGAAATAATTTGAGACGAGTTTTTCTGGTTTTCTCTTTCATAGTCTCCAGTTTGGATGATCATCAGCCCACATTATTATTTTATTTTTTTAAATATTCATGTAACAGTGGAATTTCTAGTTAAAAAAACAATCACGATTATGTGAACTAAATCAGGCAAATCATGCCACTCTTTCATTCCCGTGAAACTCTGCTAATGACATAATAATAAAGGTCCATATGCTCTAAAACAACTAATATTTTTTTTTTATCTATATATGTTTATCTTCCAATACATGGAATACTGTATACTGTATGAACGTATGAAAACAAAACCTTTGTAACTAATAAAGTACTCAAACCATTTATTTATGACCATTTTAATTTGATTGTCATTTGCATTGGTTCATGAGATTTCTTTTACACATTAAAGCCTTTAAGTTTGCAGTTTTGTATCTTTGCAATTTTGTCAGAATTTCAATTTTGTTTTTATTTTTATTTTTTTTAATTTGTGATTCACCTTGCAGATGGTTGACTTGGTTCTAGGCTTATAACTGCTTAACCAAGACTTTAAGATAAATCCTTATGAGACAAATCCATGAGCCAAGGTTGCTGAGGAAAGCTGTTGCTTTATTGTAGAAAAACATGCTTTTTTGTGGCTAAAAATCAGTGTAAATTCAATGAAAATCAGTAAAATCACAATTATTGTGACAAACATCTCTCAAGGTATTCATTTTAATAGTTACATTTTTACAGGCAAACACAGAATGTTGCAGTTGTGTTGCTACAGTGTTTTGTTTGGTTGCTATGGTGTTCTGAGTGGTTGCTGGGTGATTTCGGTCTTATTCAAAGATATTTAGATCAGATAATGGGTTCATGTTTTGATTTGTTTTACTGTAGAAACTGTGGTATTTTGGGGGAATATTGTGCAACTGTTATGCATACAGTGACTCATCTGTGTGTACTGCTGGATAAACACGTGTGTTCAGTTTTGCATGCAGTTAGTTTGTCTGGGGCTTATTTTCTGTTTAATTATTGTGATAATGAGCTGTGAAATGACCCTGTCATCGCTGACTGGCCACTTCCTGTGCACTCGTGTTTTCCTTCCCATCCTGTTTAACATGTCAGTTTAATATCGGTATTCAAACAGCTCAATATGAAACAATTTGCTTGAATATATCATATTTAAATATATTGATTATAATATTTAAATATAGAATATTTAAAAAAAATTAATAATTCCAATTTCAGTTCTTTGTCTAAGTGTCTTTTCCAAGTAAAAAAAATTACACTCAATATTTCTTAAAGTAGAAATTTGGTATAGAAACAGTTTTTTTACTCAGTCAGAAGTAGTAAATTTCACAAACAAGCAGCAAAGAATGCATTGAATTAAATTTTGAATTTTGAATTGAATTTTGACGCATAAAAACGGAAACGTACGTAAATTGTTTTTAACATTTTTACAGTATGGAAAGTCTTGTCGAGCATGCTGCACTGTGGGATTGAGTGTTTGTGTGCAGTTGTTATCAAATGTAGCACATCATTTGGATATGCATATTGTGCAGAGAATGCGTATTGTACTCATTATTTTTTTCAATTGTAAAATATGCCATTTTTTTCACAACTGAGGCTACTGGATTATATTGCTTCTGTGTGTGTTTTATACACGTCTGTTTCGGAGTGTATTCTGTGTGTATTGGCGCTCCATCTGAGAGGCTCGTGCTGTAATTGATATGCCACAAGTAATAAATCAGCCGGCCGCCTGCCACCACTCGCCATTATCTGAGGAGACTGGTTTAGAGGTCTGTCCGCAGTGTGTGGACGTGAATTTATAGTCTGTTTTTTAAAGCAGAGGGGCTGTGAGACGACTCTCAGAGTAACGTGTCCTCAGACAGCTGTGGGAAAAATGGAGAATGAATTGACTTCCATAACTGTGTCTCATGTTCCTGATGCTGAAATGTACTCCAGCGCTTGTTTTGTTGGTGTGAGGTGGTTTCTAGGAAGAATCTCGTGAAACCTGTCAGGAACATCTTTTGCCCAAAGCGTGAAGTGTTTTTTTTTTCATGTTGCATTTCTATGATGGTGTTGCGGTTGTTAATTAAATTTTTTTTTATGTTCAATTAATATTTAAAAAGTGTTTCTGTTTATTAGTTTTTGGATGTTTGTACATAAATAAAGGTTCTATGACTGTGATGTGTTTGCACAATAGTCTGTCTGCGGTTTTTAGGCAGATCGTGTGCAAGCGGCTCATTTGACACAACTGATGCCAATGATAATATTGAGCTAGACTGAGATCCGTGACGCAAATCACAACTTCAGTGAAAATGACAGCTTGTTTGGGCATACACATATATATTCAGTGGCTGTTTCACTCATTTGGCACTTGTGGATTCATTGATTGGTGTCATTTAAGCAGTTACTGATCATCTGAAGTGCAGGTACTCATGGGAAATCGGCAAATCTAAAAGTGGAAGATGAGAACACAAGATGAAAGAAAGCCTTCAGGGATGTTAGACAAGAATTTATTTTATCTCTTGATGAGATTGATAATTCTGCTCTGTTGTCAGTACTTTCTGAGGCGTTTATGGAGACATTCTTTCATTTATATTTTCACGTTCATTCGTTTCAATACTCATGCTCACTCATATCTCTAAACTCGCTACAAATACTTATGTGTTGACTGCTTTAACGGTTTCATTTCCAGATAGCAGTAAGAGGACACAGATGCACTTTGGTTTGATATTTAAAGTCCACTCTGTAATGACAGATCAGCTCAAATAAAGAGAAATGAGGTTTAGGAATCTCATACATGTTTCTACCTCCTTCCGATTTTCTTTCAATCTATATTTCACACACTTGTTGCAAAGAAGTATTACACATAGTAAACCAACAGACACAAAATATAACCTATGACTTGCCTTAATGTGGTGGTAGTACCATAGTAAAGTGAGGGTAATGGAATGGTACTGAATGGTTCATTTACTTTTGTAGAATACCACGGTACTACCATGGCATAACATGCTTGAATATATTTCCAGAATATATTCTGGAAAATTAACAGAATAATTCTCAATTTCTATATAAAATACGATAGCAGCTCATCTCTGAAATGGAATCGTTTTAGTTGGTTGGTCCTCTGCTGATAGACAAAGTGATACTTTCATTTTTCTGGTCCACTTTGGTGCATGTTTCTGGATCTGTGTGGAATGAAGCCACTTCCCATCATCCCGTCCTTGGGGAATGATGGATTGATAAGAAGGCCCTCAATCACCCCAACAGGAAAAAAGCAATGGAGATAAGAAATGGGCAAAGAAAAGGAGAGAGAATGGAAAACATTCTTCCTATTTTCCCTCTGCTTTATCTACCCTTTTTATTTCCTTTATCTTTCACAGTTTTCGCTTGCCTCCGGCTCTCTCCTGTCGCTGAGATTTTCCAGTTTTTGTAGTTCTGTCTCCCATTTTTTCCCCCAGTGGAAATGAAGTTGAACTCAGATTTGTTTTTGTTTGTTTGTTTGTTCCATCATCAGCAGAATCACAGTCTGTTTTTCTAAAAATTAAGTTGGTAATTATTTTTTTATCAGGTGCTTTTATCCAAAATAACTACAGGTATAGTTTCTCAGGTGCAGCCTTGAGCTAAGTTTCATGTATGCCATTTTGAGTTACCAGATCTTTATTAAGTGTGATATCAGTCCTGGGTTTGTTGTAGGGCTGCAACTAATGATTATTTTGATAATCGATTAGTTGGCCGATATTTTTTTCGATTAATCAGATTAAAACCCCTATTTTCTTTTAATTTTACTGACAAAAACACACTATTCCACATTCTGTCCAATGTCCTTAAAACAAATGTGCCAACTGAATGCAATGAAAACATATAGTGCTTAATTTATTAGACCACCTGTTAGGGCTGGGCGATATGTGATCATGCGCATCTAGTCAGTAAATCTGGTTCCATGATTACCTCTAAATCGCCATCACCTGCTTTCAAATAGAGCGGCATTTAATAGACAGAGCCGTAGATCACTGACAAGCTACGCAATATCGCGTTCATTATCAAAGGTGATTCATCAGTGGCCATCCAGAGCCGCTTTTGAGGAACACTGGTCTAAACTTATGACCCAGATACTACTGGTCTAATTTTATGGCCCATCTATTACTAATAATTGGTTTATTGCATATTTTTAGTACAGCAAACTGATCTGTCACTACCTTCCAACAGAATACTGGATCGTATAATCATGGAGTACAGAAAAAATAATAATTTTCACAATGCACCGATGTGGAATTCTTTCTGGTTTTTCACTGCAATCTGTGATCTCAGAGCAGTGAATTAGAATAATTTTGATTTGACTTGAAACAGCACAATATAATTGTCTTGCCCCTGTAAAGTTCAGAACAACTTCAAGCATTTCAGACCTCAAAGACTTACTTTAGACTTGCTCGGTTTCAGGGCTCTTTTAAAGGTGCACTGTTATGTACTTGCATACTTCATCTACACAAAGCTGCTGTCAGACGCTTGTGATGATGGATGTCTTATGCCAGTATTGATCCAAGACCAACTCTACAGCTGCGGTGTTGCATAGTGAAGAGTTTGTATAAAGTGAATCTACAAATCCATCTTCACCCCCAAAGCTATCAGTCTCCGTAAATAAAAATTGACACGGTTCACCTCATTAAACCACGTAATTCTAAATGATTTGTGGCAAAATGAAAGATGTTGTCTTTACTCTCTTTCCTCACTGTTTGACTTTGAGAAATAATGCATAATTAATCGATTATGTTCTATTTGCACTCATAATGTTTTTTTTTTTTTTTTTTTTTTGCCCTGCAGGAGCCCCGGACGAGGAATTGAGGTGGATGCTGAAGTGGATGACTGTTTTGTGAGAAGGCAAGGAAGCATTGAATCAATAAAGCCTGTGCTTCCCCCCTTCCTTGTTTGTTGAGTTTATTTAAAAGCCCCCAATTGAAGACATAGAGTGGACCACCATATCCTTCGCTTGTGAGGGCCAGCGCAGATATGTGGCCTCAGCAGGGGCCGCAATGCTTTGTAAGCCCAAGGACTGCGGTTCTCCTTGGGCTTCTGACCGTGTGCATCTCCCCTCACCTTTCTGAAGGATCCTCAGAGCCATTTAGGTCCTTCTCACCTTCTGACTGGGGTCTAACGCATTTAGCCATCCATAACAAGACAGGGGATGTGTATGTTGGCGCGGTAAACTGGATCTACAAGCTTTCTAGTAACTTGACCAAGTTGAGGAGTCATATGACAGGTCCCGTAGTAGACAACGAGAAATGCTATCCACCTCCAAGTGTACAGTTATGCCCCCATGACCTTGCCCCAAATAGTAATGTGAACAAGCTGCTACTAATAGACTATTCCCAAAACCGACTCATTGCTTGTGGAAGCACCTCACAAGGCATATGTCAGTTTCTACGACTGGATGATCTTTTCAAGCTTGGTGAGCCACACCACCGTAAGGAACACTACCTCTCCAGCGTCATTGAGTCGGGAACCATGTCTGGGGTCATCATCTCTGAGGGTCAAATCAGCAAGCTATTCATTGGAACTCCCATTGATGGTAAATCAGAATACTTCCCAACTCTTTCGAGCCGTAAGTTGATGGCCAATGAGGAGGATGCGGACATGTTTAGCTTTGTCCACCAGGATGAGTTTGTCTCCTCCCAGCTGAAGATCCCCTCGGATACGCTGTCCAAATTCCCAACGTTCGACATCTACTACATATACAGCTTTAGCAGTGAACAGTTTGTCTACTACTTGACCTTGCAGCTGGATACCCAACTTACTTCTCCTGATGCCAGTGGGGAACAGTTTTTCACCTCGAAGATCGTACGACTTTGTATCGACGATCCCAGGTTCTACTCCTACGTAGAGTTCCCAATCGGTTGCACCAAAGATGGCGTAGAGTATCGACTGATCCAGGATGCCTACTTGGCCAAACCCGGAAAGCAACTTGCAAACTCTTTAGGAGTGTCCGAGCAAGAGGACATATTGTTTACAGTCTTCTCTCAAGGCCAGAAGAACCGGGCCAAACCCCCAAAAGAGTCGGCACTCTGCCTGTTCACGCTAACAAAAATAAAAGAGAAGATCAAGGAGAGAATTCAGTCATGCTATAGAGGAGAGGGCAGGCTGTCTTTGCCCTGGCTGCTCAACAAGGAGCTACCATGCATCAACTCGGTAAGTCCACTCTCTGATAGCAGGCCATTAAGACACACTGCATGGCTACAACGATTGATTTGTTGGGTAGGATGAATGGGTGTGCTTCAGTAATGTCCCCTGCCAGAGTTCAACTTCCATTATCTTGGTGCAAAGGGTGATTATGATTAGATATAAGTGGAGAAGTTGTAGATCAGACTACAGTTGTGAGGCTGGGAACGTTAAGGAGTGGCATAGTAAAGTCCTCTAGATGACTAGAGTCTACTTATTGGGTCGGTGATTGCAAATGTAAGGATAAGAGAAAGACTACTGTATGATCATTGTCAAAAACTTAGACTATTACCTTGTGTTTAACTGTGTCTGATAGTCTAACTTAACTTACATTGTTGTAGAATATAAATATCACAAGCACTTTTGCTGTCACCCACCTCCTGTTTCCTTTTGCGTCCATCCTCTCTCGTTGTCTTTCTCCCAAGTGCTTCCATTATTCAGTCAGACAGGAACATCATTAGGGGAGTTGAGTAAATTTCATGAGTTGCTCTCTCGCTCATGCTATCTAATTCATTTAGCGAGGCTTGATCCCATCTTCTCTGCCATCAGAGTCCGCTGGGACCAGGGCTTTCTTTTCGTCCTCTCGTTCGCTCGCTCTTAATCTATCTCTCTTCATTCGTCTCTGTTCGTCTCACTCGCTCTCTTTCTTGGGGCTTTCAGTGGCAAAGAATGGCTTTCATTTAACCAAGCACTCAAAGATGAATATCCCCATTTTTATTTTTCTGACTCATTCCAAATTGGTTTGATCTTTGCTCTTTCTTTATATTCAAAGTCTATCAGTAGAGTTCTAAGCGGGTGGAATAATAGGGAATGGAAGACATTTTTTTGAAGCAAAACAGAGATCTAGAGTGGCTAAATGTGTGATGTCTGAATACTTCAACACTAGAAATCATCCAAAGCTCAGTATTTTTTGTTTCATAAAATTAAAATATATAATAATGGGCTCTTCGCATTGCTCTTACCACTGGCTTAGTATCTTTGAAATCTTTGCTTATGGCCATTTTTAATCCTGCTATGCCTGGCCTTTACATAACTGAGCTTAAATTTCAGTCCTAAAATTCTACAGTGTGAAACAATTTAGGCAAATCCTATAGATGGTTGACTAGTCGTCCAACGAACAAGTTAATTAGTGATTCAGTGGCAATTACAGTGCTGCTTTTAAAACCTCTTCAACCCTGAGCGGTTGAATGAACAAGTTTCACTCTGAGTCCAAATGCTCAGGTTTCATTGAAGTGCATCAATCTGCATCCAGGATGCATACAGGGGTGTTATGCTAGTGTTATGCTAGTTTTTTTTAGAGCCTTTCATATGACACAAACATTTATATTTCAGTTTCAAAAAGCCCTTTTAAAGAAAGTTGCTTATTTTTGCCATCTAAATAGAAATCTAAAGTGTCTGCTTATCTTTTGCACAGTCTGTGGTGGAAAATGTAAATCATGTTTAAAAAATATTATTTCTAAACAAATCAAAGAAAACCTTTAGCAGATTCAAATGGGCTTAAGGTTTTTAAAACCACAACACAAACATATTGACATATTGTTTGGCTTTCATAATGAACATCAAAGGAATAATTAATTAAAATATTATAATTCTGTCATTAACTGACCTAAAGATGGATGTCAAATGAGTTTGCAGTGACATAATGGTTTAGTAAATGATTACACTTTCTGGGTTTTAGATTAACTGTTCCTTCTGATTATAATTTGTTCAATTTGGTTGTTGTTGGCGTGCTGCTTGACGTCAGTGATTAAGTACATCGCTAATTAACCGCCGCTCCTGTAATGTGTTCTTACTCACAGGGACAGAAATTAGCTGTTTAAATTTCATCAGAACAGAATGCAGAAAATCTGGTGCTGCTCAAATGATTCACGCTGATCAGATCAGACAGCACGTTGTTTAATATAACTTGTTTAACGCTTAAAATCTAAACATAGTTTACACAGTCACATGTCTCTCTCTGTCTCGCTCTCCCTCTGGAATGTGGTGTTTGGTTTCGCCTCTGCCCCGAGCAGACACATAATCAGCAGTCTGAAAACATCTCGCACACACTCACACATGTCTATTGTTGTGAGGTTATATGTGTGTGTGTGTGTGTATTGGTATTTCCCTCTGAAACATGTTTAGTCCTGCATTCGTTTTCACCTCACTAGTAAAGTGTGAATGTTTGTTCGTGTGTCTGAGAGAATGTAATTACTTTAGCACACACACTTTTGAGTGAATGCAATGCTCATCTTGTCTGTGTGACCCATGAGGATTGAGAGAACACTGCATCAAATCAGCTGTCAATCAAGTGTGAAATAGCAGTGGGACTAAAGCCCTGATCCTAAATGCAAAAAAGAATAATAGGCTCTCATGACCTTCTGAGAGGCCTGCTTTGGGCCAAATTATTACAAATGATCACATACATATATTATGTTGGGTAAGATGATCACCATGTTTAGAATGACACCATCATATCTAAAAATGTGATATTAATCATATCATATAACAAAATATAATTCGTTTTTTTCTTCTGTAAATCTGTATCTTTAGATCTAGATCTCCTTCAATGCTTTCAGAATGTTTACTTTTTTATTATTTTGCTTCTGTATTTTAAAATATTTTGATTTTTTATAATAACATTTTAATGACATTTATTAATTGAACAAAAAATAGTACAAACTTTGCTAACGTGATTATTTTGAACAAGTGTTAACTTAGACATTACGATTAATGTGCCTTTAGCCCCATTGTACTTTTTTTTACAAAGGAGGCAATTCTATAATGCATTGCATCACGCTTAGTGAAAAACTCCATCTAGTACAAATTTCTGTTATGTTTTTTTGTACACCGCTTCACAGGGATTTCTTTTATGCTAATAGTTTAAAGTCTGACTACACAAGGCTGATATTTAAATAAGCTCAGCTCATGATGGCATGAAGATGTTGAATTAAATTACTTTTGATGTTTTCAAAGCGATAAATAAATCCCCCAGCCGAGCTTTCAGTGTGTGTGCGCGAGTGTCTGACTGCTTGACATCAGGTTTTTAGCTCAGAGGAGAAAAAGTGAGTGTGCTAAGTGAATTGATGCCCGTCTGACTCCTTCCTCTTTCTTTTCTTCTCTTTCCTTTCTTCCTGCTGTGAGCTAGAGATTCTTCTGGATGGATTAAGACAGAAAGAAAAACAAAGAGAAAAGGGGAGGTGAAGAGGGAAAGACAGAGAAAGTTATTGATGTGTGTCTGGGCGGATTTAGAGGACACACACACACACACACGTTTACTTAGCCTTCTGAATGAGCAAATACCACAGGCTGTTGATTATATATAAAGCAAAGACTAACCTAAACTCTGATCCTAAAAGAAAATTTCACAACATTTAGTTTAAATCATTTTTAGCTTTGTGACCAGAGGAAGGTTTTGTCAGATTTAGCTCACTTCAGAAGTTTTCTTTTCCAAGATACAGCTGTAAAGTGTGGCAAGTTAGCCAAAAATATTTTGCCCTTTAAACATTTTTTGAAAACTCTAAGTAATGTTTGTTCAAACTTTCAAAATACATGGTGGAAAAGTGGCATTTTGTGAATGGATGGCATTCACGTTCTGTTCTTTCTTTGGAGTTCTGTGGGCACAGATTCCATCAGCGAGGAACTTCCTGTACACTGGCAATAAAACGGAACAGGATTCTGGAAGTAAACAATCCATTTGGAATCTCTGTGTATATCGATAATGATATAGATTGAGCTTCAGGTTAAGTAAGAAAGGCTTCTTTAGAAATTTCCACAGTTTCAACAAACATATTGTGCAGCACAACAGTTTACAACATTGATAATAATCAGAAATGTTTCTCGAGCAGCAAATCAGCATATTAGAATGATTTCTGAAGATCATGTGACACTGAACATAAAGCTTTGATCACAGATTTGAATTACATTTTAAATTGTAATATTTCACAATTTTTACTATATTTTAAATCAAATGAATGGTAGGGTATATATCACATAAATAACAGATACTTAAAAATAGCAGTGTGTTTGAAAAAAAAAAACAGTAAATTTTGTTTTACAATTATTGTAAATACTGTATCTGTTAGGGTTTTCCCACTCTCTAACTTTCACGTCCTCACGACCTCTTTCCAGGGTTTCCTGCAATACAGTGACCTTGCGTTTCCATTATGTCATCCATGTGATAAATAACCTTATCGCTGTGTGTGTGTGTGTGTGTGTGACTTCCACTAATATTGTTTTTAGGAAAACCCGCCCTGACAGTCCGTCTGACCTTTAGGTGGAGTCCCTTTCTCTAACCCTCCCTCCGTTTGTCTCTTCCAGCCTCTCCAGATCGATGATAACTTCTGTGGGCAGGATTTTAACCAGCCTCTAGGGGGCACCAGCACTATCGAGGGCATCCCGCTCTTCATAGACAAAGACGACGGAATGACTTCGGTAGCTGCTTACGACTACCGCGGAAACACAGTGGTTTTCGCAGGAACACGCAACGGCCGAATGAAGAAGGTAAGAGTCGTAGAGTTTCACATCTTATGGTCTTTTCATACTCTGTGTCCATTATTGGTATCTTTTTTATTTTTTTTATTTTAAGAGAACCTCTTTGTTTGGTTGACTTCACCCATTGTGGAAAGCAAGAAAATTGGTATTTTGTAAAGGGTTCATGATGCAATCTTTGTGTTTTGTGTTGTACTTTCATTTAAAGTTGCTATGATGTTGGAGAATTGTTGGGCTTTGAGAAGCGGAAACCGTCAGCCAATTAGTTAAACTGACAAAACTGTTAAAGGGGACATTAAATCAAGTTTAGTTTCTTCATGTGTGACTGATTTATTGATGAAAATTATCCAAGAAATTTATTTTTTCATTTTTCACACAAATTAATTTACTCTACTACTTCAGATTTAATAGAAAATGTCAACCAACCAGTTAAACTGACAAAACCGTTAAAGAGAACATGAAATCAAAAACGATCCCATTTAGTTTCTTAATAGATGTTCCTGCTTTTATTTTGAAAGATTTATCTGATTTCTTCTGATACCGCTTTTCATCAGATATCACTTAGGCTTGAACTGTTGGTTAAAGTTAACAATGGCAAATGCTGTTTTAATGTTGCCTTTAAAACTAAAGCATGTTGTTATCCAGTGATGAATTCTGATTAGCTTCAGTTGTTGTGCTCGGGACTGTAATTACTTATTAAACAGTGTAGATGTCTACAGCAGACATTTGGAGATGATTGAGACATTGCATGCGACAACATAGCATTCACATTAAATGGATTTCTTATGTTTATGTTATTTGTAAGTCTTTTTGAAAAACAGCTGGAGATTGAGACATTTCTGAACTGGGACAGTGTGCTTTAGCTCAAGTATTCAAGGATTTATTTTTGCAATTTGGAGGTGTGAAATGTGCAGCATGCATCAGGTGGGTGAGTGTATGATGAGCTCAGAATGAGGTGCTTTCACCATATTGTGTGTGTGTGTTCACACTCACTGGAGCATCACATGATGGATTCACTGAGATGTGAAATAGAGGACAGACTCTGTCCATCCCTGAGAGACGGACTGAAGATGTGAATGAAATACCCAGCAGCTTAATGTTATGTATGACAGTCTGTCACAGAAGAGCTCTTCTCACACAGCATCGTCCTCTACTGCGTGTCTTTGGTTTGTAGTATTAGGACTCTTTTCATATTTAGTCTTTCAATGTGAACCTAAATCAATCCAGAATCAGAGTTTGCTGTAATTGTTTGATTTGAAAGTGTTTTTCAGATCTTGGGCATCAGCCACTGTAGTTATGTGTAATTTACATGCTTTCATGTTCCCTTATGCATCTTAATTTTTAATGTAGAAGTAAGCTATTTACTGTGAATGAATAAAGTGCAGTAAACCTTAAAATTATTTGCAATGCAAAAAAGAGTGCTTATGATTGCGGTAATAAATTAAAATAATGTTATAACAAATGCCAATTTGCAATATCGAGCAGCATAACAGGCTAGCATATAATACAAAAATAATATTATTTTTGTACAGTTACAATAACTGGAAACATCACACATTCAAGATATGCCAGTGTCTGCTCCTATATTAAAAATAAGTGGCTGACCGATATATCGGCCGATATTTAACATTTTTATTTGCCCAGATTTATCAAATTATTTTGTCTTCAATGTGATTCATTTAAAAATTAAAAAATGTAAAAACATATATATATATACATATATACATATATATACATAATATACATATATATATATATATATATATATATATATATATACATATATATATTTTAGTACATATGTAAAATAAATTTAGTTGCACAACTGCTTATCTTTAAATTGAATAGTGTGATGTGATAAACATCGCCTTGGCCATCAAAAAACGTATCGGTTGACCATTACTCTTATACATTATTCTTAGCTGTTTCGGCACGAGGAACCCTTCTTGAACTTTTTCCGTCTGGGTTTACCGCGCTAGACAATTCAGTCTGGTCAAATCAAGAACAGATGGACAGGCCAACTGGGCCGAACACACACACACACACACATGAAGTCTGAAGTCACAGTAAAGTCGGCAGCCTCACTCTCTCTGTAATAATGTTGTTAATTATGGCTCCAAACTGCTGCGGATTCCTCTGTTGAGCTTTTCTGGTCTTGAGTGTCAATAGCAGGTGTTTTTGTCCTCTTACCACACACCCAGAATTCAGTGTCAAATATAAAGCAAAACGAATATAAACAGTGATTTGGATGCATATTGTGTCATCGGACGCTAATCCTGAGGGTTGATTTGAGTTTTGCTATTTTTAGAAGTTAAACTTCTTGTAAGCTCAGGACAGTTTATTGAGACACTTGACACTTGATCTTGCTACATATACATACAGTATGCATAGAGAGAGAGAGATACAGTTTACATAGAGATACAGAGATTACAGTATGTTTTATTTATTTATTTTAAAGTTACTTTATGTAACCAAATCTTCACAACAAATCATACAATCCATCTTAATTTAAAATCCATTTAAAAAAAATTTTAGTATAGGTAAAAAAAAAAAAAAAAATCTGTGTACAAAACATCTTAATAATTCCATACTTTAAAACCCTCAATATTATTTATTAATTTGTTAAACATAAATTCATGTCTTATTCTTGCTTTAATAAGACTTCTGAAAGTACCATCCACATAATTTCCTTCCTTCCCTTCTACTTTTTTCCTTCTAGTTAGAACAATAACAATAACATTTAATAAACGCCCCTTTTCCTACTTTCCTTCCAATATTTAACACCTTAAATAAAACCAACATTGTTTAAAACAACCTTGAAACCTATAAAAATGTATTGAAGCCTTAAAAAAGATTACAATACAAAAAACAATGGAATATTGTTTCTCTATTTCCACATAAAGGAAACTTACTTTCAACAGACCGGTTAATAATGCATATAAATGCATTCACAGCAACAATTCTATGTAGTAATTTACATTGCAATTCTCCAATAATTTTGGTCAGTGTTGGTTTATACAATATTCTCCATTCAGGTTTACAATTATCATCAACCCCAAAACGTGATTTTCAAGGGATATCGGTTTTACTCTTGAGCTTATCTTTGTTTTTTAACACTTTTACACGCATCTCATAAAGGTGTTTTCTCCACACCTAAGCATATTTCCAAACCAATATTGTATCTGATCATTAAACTCCTCTCTTCTTTAGTTAAAAGTATTTTAACTGTCCAAGAAAGCTCCAGCTATCCTCCTTGATTTTATTCCCAGACACTGCATGTTGCATCAACTCTGTCAAAGTTGCATTCACAAATGTCCAACAATTGCCACAAGGTGACCACTTTCTCATTGACCAAACTTTGGATTATATCAGAAAATGACTTTTCACCAATGTCCAATCTTGCTCCTCCCACTAAAAGTTCCTTCAGGAGCCAAACCAATGACAATGCAGGTGTCTTCCTTGATATTGTAATAAAACTCCATGCTTTTAAAATACTGTAACAATGTAAGGGTAGATCTTTCTAGTCTTTGTCCACCCACTTGGTCCAAAAAATATTTTTAGCGAGTCCCATTAACCACACTCTCCATTATGAGATTTGCTCCAGCCTCTCGTGTATTATTTTTACCATAAATGACTTTTTTGCACAAGCTGTAACCTGAACGCTGTTTTTCTACTTTCTAGGTGACCAAGCCCTTGTCCCCCTTCATTTCTTGGTAGAAATAAAACACATTGTGGAACCCAGTGCAACTTGCCCCCCATATGACATTTAGAGTAAAAATTACCCATTTTACATAGAATATAGCATCCCTGGTAGGGAACACTCCTGTCTTATCCCTCTATTAGCTCCAAAAGGAGCACTTAAACCACCATTGACCTTTAAAATGCTTACAATGTCACCTATATAGCATTTTAATTAAATGTATAAATTCATGGGAAAAACCAAAAAGTATAAAACATTCTATAAATTCTTGTGCTCTACTCGATTGAAGGCTTTCTCCTGGTCCAAGGAAATGAGACCAAAATTTTGACCAGTCAATTTTGCCATTTCAAAAACATGAACTCTGTGTACAGTGATGCTATCAATTATATTTCAGGCAAGTGAAAGCCGCCTTGTAATTAAAGTATATTACATTGTAAAATGCTCATAATCAATTACACTTATTTTTTCTATAGGTTACAACTTATAGAGATGGTAAACAAATTAAATATTAATTTTTTTAGTGTTCAATTTTTTTAAAATTTATTTTTACATATTTATGATTTAATTAATTATTAGCTTTTTGTCAACTCATAAATCCACTGCAGTGATTGAATTAATCCCAATTTGGGAAACCCTGGATTGGTGTAATTTTCCATATGGTACATGTATTAGCAAGTTCAAAACAAGTTAGATAAAAAGTTATTAGTATTAATCAGAAGTAAAAAGCTTTTTACATTAAACCCTTAATATTTAAGTAGAGTTTGTACTCCATTCATTAATTATTCCTCAAAGCATGTGTCTTTTCTTTTCATTTTTCGAGAGATTATTGTGATTTATAATTTTACCCCAACCCCCTTTTGGTTTTATCATCAGACAGCCAAATATTTTGTTCAGCTGTAGCTCAAACAGTAGAGCATACCGCTGGCAACGCTCAGGTCATGGGTTCAATTCCCAGGGAATGCATGAACTGGATAAAAGCATCCGCCAAATGCATCAATGTAAATGTAAAATGCTTCAAAAGGAAATGACTGTTTCAAATACTGTACATTTATTGTAGGTCCTCTATGCTCAGTCTCTCTCAAACACATAATTTTCTACAAATTTCCTCCTTCCGACAAGCGCAGTCTGCTCTGATTGGCCAACTGACCCAGTGCACTGTGATTGGCCGAACACTGCAAGCACTCGTCAGGAACGTAATGCCCCTTTCCATAATCATGAGCTTCATCTTTCAAAATAAATGTAAAGACAGTTGATAATGTTCTTAGTTTTACCATCAGTTCAAGCCTGTAAGGGGAACAGAATGGTGCCTTAGCAAACTCAGAATTGACCTCCTGTCCTAGGTTCACAAAACGATCGTTCTTAAAATACATTGCTGTTCTGTTGTAAGGAATCTTAAAGATTCCTAAATGCATCTATTTTCAGAAGGCCAAATAAAGTGCTCTTGCTTCCTCCTAGATGCACACACATCTCCCTGACATGACTGCTTCAACACTAACTGTGTTACTGAAGCCACGCCTCCTTTCTTTGCGTGAACATTTGGGCTGCATTAGGAAAATATTTCCACATAGTGATGTAGACGTGGGGGCAGGGTGCGATTTGTGAAAAAAACAGAGGGGGGGGGGTGTTTTGAAACATTTTAATTTGTGACGTCATGCGCTATTTAGCATATTTATGACGTAAGTGCGTCGTATTATATTGCCTCCTATGCTCACATACTACATTTAATTCAGCCATTTAATTCTCAATAAAACTGTTTTTATTACTATATTTTAATGTTTCTGTTGTCAGACAATGGAATGAATATTATAATGACTGAAACGCGGTCCATTAAGACTACATATCCAGCTCTCAAACATTAATCTGCACTAATGAAATCAAATACACATACGATAAAGTCAGTGGTTGTGCTGTGATTGATGTCGGCTATATTTGCATGAGAAATAGAGTTAGAAGCAACAGAATATTTTTTTTTTCACTGAAAGTGCTGCTCCTCTCTGCGATCGCTGAACACAGCAGATGCAGAGAGAGCGGCTCGCGCTGGGAAAGAGAGACCTCGCGCACTAGAGAGTCTCAGAGAAATAATGATTGCCCAAAAAGTTGCTAGATTTGTCGCTTGTCGCTTTTTTGGGGAAAAAAAAAATCGCTAAATCTAGCGACAAAGTGGCCAAGTTGGCAACTCCACTGCCCAGCGGACCGGCTACAACCGTTTCCAAGTGTTGAAAGGCTATTACTCGTGAGGTGTAACCAATCAGAGGACATTGAGCAAGTCTGCAGAGTGTTGAATACAGAGAGGCCAAAGTAGCGCATTTGAAAATAAAATTGACTTTAATCAAACCACGGATCCGTGATTAGTGGCGAGACGGATAACAAAACTTGTGTAGTAGCACTGATCACTTTTTTTGGGGGGGGGGATTAATTTATCCCCACCGGGGATAAAAAATAATTAAGCAGAGGCAGGGATACATTGACCAGAAAGGGGGAAATCCCACGCACCCCCCCGGCAAATCACACCCTGTGTGGGGGGATGTTTAAACAAGCTGTTTTAGGGGGGATTGGCAGAGTCTAAGATTTGGTAAAGAATATCTCTTTGGATTTGAGACTTTAGTCTTTGCAACTTTACAGATCTTTTTCTTGCACCAAGAGCTTGTAAGACTCCAAAGAGAAACCACTTTAATGAAATGGTAAAAACAGACAATTATAATAAAAGATGGGTGAATAACGCATTCTGGGAATACAATGCACACACACACACACACACACACACACACACACAGAGGAATGCTGTATTATCGCTCGTCTTACATGCAGTTCAAAGTGTTGGCTGTGATTGGAGCAGCGGAGGTTAATTACACACGTGTGTGCACATAGCAGCGCTGCTGGGTCTTGTGTGTGTTGTGCTGAGCTCTACACGTCTGTAATTAGTGTCTCAGCGTGAGATCTGGCTGAGAACATACACACACTCCGTCATAAACACACCGATTCACTCTGGCGTGTTTCCCTTTGAATGATTATTGATTATTACTCCGATTCATCAGCATAGATTAGACTGTGATGGATTATTACAGATGGCACTGTGTACGTTATGAGAATCAGCATCTGTTCATCTGTTGTTTGGCAGTGTTTTTGTGGATGATGCATGTTGGATGGTTGTTTTCATTTGGTGTTATACACTAACTTTAAACAGTTTGGAGCCAGTTGGTCTGTCTTTTTCTTCTTTTTTGATTTTCTTTTTTTTAATGAAGAAATTAATACTTTTAAATAATGCATCCATTCATCAATGATGCATTAAATGGATCAAAAGACAGGAAAGATGTGTAATATAAAAAAAGCATTCTGTTTAACAATAAATGCGGTTCTTTTGAGCTTTCTCTTGAATCAAAGAATCCTGAAAAATAAAATGTATCACGGTTTCCACAAGAATATTGTGCAGAACAACTGTGTTCAACATTGACAATAATCAGAAATGTTTCTTGAGCAGTAAATCATCATATTTTCATGATTTCTGAAGATCATGTGACACTGAAGACTGGAGGAATGATGCTGAAAATACAGCTGTGCATCACAGAAATAGATTACCGTTTAACAGATATTCACATAGAAAACTGCTATTTTAATTTGTAATAATACATCAATAATAATTGATATTGAATAATTTAGATTTTTGAAAAATAGATTTTTGATCAAATAAATGCAGACAATCCAAATACAGGTTTATGTATCATTTAAGCAACATTTGCTTTCACTCTTAGACATAGTTGTAGTGAATTATATATTTTTTATTACTGTTATTGATGTTTCAAATATTGATTTGTATATATGTCAGAACAGAAGACTTTTTTTAGCTGAATAATATTAGAAAAGTGGAAAGATTTAAACCTGTGATTAAAAACTCTTTGAATATCTAATTGAAACTCTGAAGAGAAAGTATGGTTTTTATCCCTCTTAGCAGTAAATGACTGAGTATTGATTGAGTATCATAAGTGTAGGTTCACCAAAATAATACTTAAGTGTAGTAATGAAGTACAGTTCCTGCAGTACTGGATCTCTGACAGCTGTCAGGTTCATTGTGCTCTGCTGATTATGTTTCATGATGTAGGATGTGAATTTAATTACAGTCTCCATGAGCGAGAGGAGCTTCGAGAGGATCTCATGCAGAAGAATGAATGAACACACACACACACACACACACACACACACACACACTCTTATCAGGACTTGTGTTGTTGATCCAGGATAAATGCAATAGTTTTTGACTGTGGTGTGAACTGTTAGTTAATTATTGATTAGTCTGTTTTCCACAGAGTGATCAGGGACACACTTTGTCCTAGTGAACAGTCATTGAGTGTCAGCTGTGAGCGTGCTAAATTAACTCTGAGACACTCAACGCTGCTAGTCATGCCGTTTTTAAGTCTGAATTCAGTCCGTTCACACTAAGAACCGCAACTATAAAAATAAGCATCCACATTGATGCATGATAATGTTCTCTTTATTATAAGTTTTGTTGTCTGCCACTTTACATGCTCAAGCTTTTTAAAATCTGTGTGTAGTGTGACCGCAGTTGTAGACGACTGTCTCTCTCTCTCTCTCTCTCTCTGTGTGTGTGTGTGTGCAACTGTCACATGGTGATCATATGCCACTGGATGCTCCTTTTTGAACGTTCCCACGGTCATGTCCTAAACATACACACGGACGCCTCGAGACCATCTCACAAAGAGCACAGTGTTCATCACTTCACACACACACACACACACACACACACACACACACACACACACACACACACACACACACACACACTTAGACACGAGGATGAGCACAAAGACACATCTGTCTGTCTTTTGAGTGTGTGTTGTGGTGTTTCAGGCCTGGAATTAAATCGGATGAGAGTCAGACTAAACACACACACTCTTTCCTCTTTGACCTTTAAGTGTATTCAGTGTTTGTGTGTGTGGTCAGAGAGTGAGACAGGACGGGACAGGACGGCTGAGTTAAGTGATGCTCAGGTGATGCTTGAGGTGAACTCATATTCATGGATCTTAGACATCGGGTAAAGATCACATGACACATGCAAACAAATCAAATGTTTTGTTCTTTTTTTAATAAGTCCTTATTTAAATGTTTTATTTAAAAAATATATACATTATTATAATTGATTTGTTTTACATCCACTTGCAAAACCTTGCATTTAATGAATAATCAATTCTAATAAATGTATTAGTGAATTATATTCTTATACAGCTCCCTGTAATACTTCATTCTAGTCTGTTTCAGCAGTTAAATATTTCTGACCAATGACAGTTTACCATGCAAACTCTGTGTAACCTGATGCACAGGCATGAAACGATACGCTCATGGTGTGAGTCTCTGTGCTTTCTGCAAAGAAAATAACATTTCAGATATGTCATATCCTATATTCATTCGTAACTATCTGGTAAATGGTAACAAAATGCATGTGATAATGTTCTTTTGCATCGAGCTAAAGGTCCATCTGTGAATTATCATCTCGTATGCTCGTGTTTGGTCTAGTAGGATGCAGCTCTACACATCTGTCCATCCTAAACGAGCCTTTCTGTGCGAGTGTGTGTGTGTGTGTGTGTGTTTCCACATCATTGTGTTTCTATGGTAACTTAAGGGATTCTTCAGTTGTTCAATCTCTTCAAGTGAATTGAAATCATATCTCTCTCTCACACACACACACACACAGAGACACACACACACAATAACACACTCGCCTCGGTTTAATAACACACTGCATGTAAAGATTTTGCCAGCTGTTCTGACATTTTAATCAGCGTGTGTGTGTGTGTGTGTGTCAAGGTGTTTCTCTGTGTTATTGTAATAGTGTCAGAATGAAGCTGGTGAAGTGTGTGAGGCTACAGAAGTGCAGCGACTGCATCTTTACCAGCTAGTTAATTAGCTGTGTGTGTGTGTGTGGAAACTGGGGTTTAGTGGGAAAATGCCACAGCAGCAGAGCATGTCCTGCTTTATTAGACCCTCGTCGGCTTTGTTTTTTACTGTGTGTGTGTGTGTGAGTGTCTCGTGGGGCCGATAGCGCTGCAGTCACACTCGGTTCTCTCTGAAGGCAGACGCTTGTTAAACTGAGAGCTGAAGCAGAGCTGTTTTGTGAACTGCATGTACTAGTGAACATGCGTGGTATAAACTGAGCTGTCCCTGTCGTCCTGGAACGCCTCGCTGAACTGACTGTAGTCATAATGAATGTTTGTTTCAGGATTATCCTGGCGTTTATATGTCAATCAGTATCTGCATCTGAAACCAGAACCACAGAAACAAGCCTTTATATTTCTGAATGATTTCTGTGTGATAGTCAGATAACAGAGGATGTGTGTTACTGTGCTTTTACCTCCAATAATGATGAATGTTACACCATCATCAGAGGTGCAAAAGACACACACACAAACACACACAAAAAACATCTTTAATATTGTCTATTGCTGTTGTTTTGTTGCCATGCAGTATTAGCTCAAGTCTGTATATTTTCTGGATGTGCATTAATAGATGAGCTCAAACGCGGCTGATGAAGTGATATTTGATGCGTTCTGTAAAGCGTGGAGGATGTCGAGCTGCTCGTTCAGATGAAACGCTCTCATGAAGTCCATTGACACAAGTGTCTCTCTGTGTTTGAGAGTGCTGTACATCACGTGAAGGACTGTAGAAGCGCTCGGCGTGTTCAAACATTGTGCGTGGGGCTCATCTCTCTGCCGTGATTCTGGATGGATGTGCTCTGAGTGTTCAGATGGAGCCGTTCTCTGCCACCGACTGAATGTTAAATCCATAGTTTGATCAGAGAGCACTTAGGATGGGTACCAAAACCCGGTATTAAACTGGCCCCGGGGCTAAATTATGAAAGACCGTAGTATCAAGATCTGACGGTATCGGTTCTGCTTTCGGTACTGGAGGAAAAAAATTATGTACTATGTATTTTTGCTTAATAATGTTATCGTGCACATTTTATCTCACCAAACATTTCTAATTTGCGATATTATTAAGACGTTTGTCTGTGAGATCTGTGAGATCTCTCATGCGCGCCGCGGAGGCTGTCTGTCAGTCACACACACACACACACACACACACACACACACACACACACACACACACACACACACACACACACACACACACACACACACACACACACACACACACACACACACACACACACACACACACACACACACACCACAATATATATATATATATATATATTTGGACATTTTCCTGCTGAGAAATAACTGATAAAAATGTAAAAAAAAATTAGTGCTCGAGAAATTATTTATATCCGTCTTATTTGATATTCAATATCTCAGGACATAAATAAGGTAAGTTAAAGTGTATCTGTTTCAACTGTTTTGGTGATAGTATAAGACTTAAGTTAGCATCAAGCATTAACATTTGTGTGGGGGAAATAGTTACAATGGAGGTAAGCAATCAATTCAGGTTTAAGATACAAACCATTGAAATCAATATCGGTCTTTAGAAAACAATCATCTTAGTAATCAACAGCTTTTATTGTGCTTACATTTACAGCGATCGCCAGCAGGTGGCACTTATTGAAAACTCTTTCTGTTCAGCAATTCTGCACTTTTTGTTCAGCGATTATACACTCTTCAGACAATCAGTAATTAGGTACACAGGCGATGTTATAAGACATAAGCATTTAAGACTTTCAGGATTAGAATGAGAGCTTGTACTAGGGTCAGGACAACAGAAGTATTCTACTGCTACCACCATAATAATATATAATCATTACATTTATATAGCGCTTTTCTAGGCACTCAAAGTGCTTTTACATAGTCAGGGGGTATCTCCTCATCCACCACCAGTGTGCAGCATCCACCTGGATGATGCGACGGCAGCCATATTGCACCAGAACTCCCACCACGCACCAGCTTACTGGTGGAGAGGAGACAGAGTGATGAAGCCAAGCGGATATGGGGATTGTTAGGAGGCCATGATGGTCCGTGGCCAATGGGCGAATTTATCCAGGATGCCGAGGTCACACCTCTACTCTTTTCGAAAGACATCCTGGGATTTTTAATGACCACAGAGAGTCAGGACCTTGGTTTAACGTCTCATCCGAAGGACGGTGCTTGTTGACAGTATAGTGTCCCCATCACTACACTAACCCCCTGCTGGCCTCACTAGCACCTCTTCCAGCAGCAACCTAGTTTTCCCAGGAGGTCTCCCATCCAGGTACTGACCAGGCTCAGCCCTGCTTAGCTTCAGTGGGAAACCGGTCTTGGGATCCAGGGTGATATGGCTGTCGGCTATAATACCACCGTGAACCCCCCCAACCCCCCATCGCATCAATAGTACTAATCATATTTTTCAAACTGCTGAATTAAAATCTACAAAAAATAGATATCATTTGAAAGCTTAGAGTCTGAGCATCACAATGCATTTAGCATGTTGATCAACTCCAAATTAGTGCCAAGTTATTTGCTGAGAAAAAATAATAGTAATAATTTTGCCATGTACTCTAATATTTATAAAAATATCACACAACTCGGATACTCATGTGCCATATGTCATCTGAAAGGTCTCATGAAGTAGAATAACACAACAGGACTCTAGGCTAATTTTTTGCACTTTTTACACTAGTGCGCCTAACTTTTTTCTTACAAGTCCACTTTTTTTTAAACCGCTGTCCATATAAACAATATTGACTTGTAGCCTAAAAGATTAACTAACAATCTGGTCAACATAATGTTCTTTCTTTGAAGCACAATTCTACAAGAAAGGTAACTTACTGAAAAAGTTTTGGTGCTTAAAGTGTTTCACTGAGGTGGAATTTAAACTTAAAACATCTCAAGATATATGAAATAAAAAACTAAATTAAGGGTTTTAAGGGCTTCTAACTGAACATATCATGGCTCAATGTCTCAAACTCCTGTAGTTTGGCCTTCTTGATCTTTGGCCTTGGCTTATCCAGCTGGCCACACTCTCTCTAGCATCAAAATCTTCCAGACTTGGCCCTCTACACTGATTCTTATCAGATCTTCCACTGCTGTTCCACAGCTTATACTTATTGGATCAGTTATTAAAATAGTTCAGTTTTGTATGTAATAGCAAAGTGATTATATTTTGTTTCATTATTTTTTATTAAGTTAATTTAGAAAAGCGTTTGGAGCATTTTTTGTTTGTTAAATATAAGTTTTAGGTTTTGTTAAGTAACGGCCAAGCTGCCAGCGGCAGACAGTGAGCCTATGTTTGATCAATTTAGCCTTCTCAAATCATCACGACTTGCCTAACATAAAATCTATAGATATAAAACAGTTGAAGCATATGACAATGTAAATAAACGTTAGACCCAGATAAATGTAAGCTATATCAAATAGTTTGTGTAGAGATGCTTCAGGACAGGGAGATGCCAGCATGATCACTTGCATTTTTTTCCGTGAATATGCCATCATTTTTGCTCATAAAGGTAAGAGTAATACATTATTCGTAACTGCACACACAATATCAACAAAACAGTTGCTCGTTCTGCCGTGTTGTCTTTAATAGGAGTACAAAAATGAACCGAAACTCAGTGAAAACATTATATATATATAAGTTTTAAATAACTACTTAATGTAATAAAACAAATCAAAAACAAAAACGTACTCTGTTACTAAACGTAACCTCGGTTCTCTCTAGAAGAGCGTACGAGTACTGCGTCTTAGCTAAGACGCTACGGGAAAAGTCTCTTTTCACGAAATACTGAAGCAAAACATTATCCTTAATTTTGTATTTTTGTAAAGCGCATTTGCAGCAGTACACAACCTTAGGCGAGACGGCTCGTTCGCTCATTTGCTTGTTCTGCAGCAACTGCACAGCCTATCGAGCGCGGGCTGATGCAACATCAGACCAATAAGGGTGCTTCGCGCCCTTTTTGCCACTTCCCGCCGAAACGGGTGTGGCCCAACCTATAAAAGGAACTCGAAAAGGCCTACTCACCTGATTTATTTCATCGCCGAAGCGAACCAGAGTGAATCATGCGCACGGCAGAGAACGCAGTACTCGTTCGCTCTTCTAGAGAGAACCGAGGTTACGTTTAGTAACCGAGTACGTTCTCTTACGAGAGCTCTCTTGTACTGCGTCTTAGCTAAGACGCTACGGGAAACCAATGCAAAACGCCGTGCGCGCAGGGATCACACACCAATAAACCTGAAGCAACGCCCAGGATTTACAGTGCACAGTCACCTGAAGGACTCACAGAGAGTCCAGGACAGAAAAGGGGGAAAGCCCTCCGTCCCATATCTAGCAGCACCCGTAAATGCGGCAATATGACATCACACAGCCGAGGCAAGCCTGACCAATGTGGCAATGCGGGTCTTACGCAATACTGCCCATATAACAGTCGGCAGCGCATAGCGCTCATGAACTCAGAATTCCCCTCAGGGCCCTGATTCGACTATACCGACAGCAGCCTTGCTTGCAAGGCGGGAACCTCCAGGTTATAGAACCTGATAAATGTAAACGGCGAGTCCCAACCTGCCGCAATACATATATCCTGCAAGGAGATCCCAGTAGACCACGACCACGACGAGGCGACGCCTCTTGTGGAGTGTGCTCTGACGCCCAACGGGCACTGATGGCCCCTGGAAGCATAAGCTAACGCTATGGCGTCAACTATCCATCTGGATAGAGTCTGTCTCGAAACAGCCATTCCCTTGGAACGTCCACCGAACGAGACAAACAGCTGCTCCATCTGCCGAAAGGCAGCAGAGCGGGACACATAAGCTCTTAAAACCCTGACAGGGCAAAGAAGACTCGAGAGTCTATCCTCTCCTGATACCGGCAGGGTTGACAGGGCAATAACCTGAGCCCGAAACGGCGTGTTGAGGGATTTTGGCACATAACCGTGCCTAGGTTTGAGTATGACCCTTGAGTCATTAGGCCCAAACTCCAAGCACGACTGGCTCACAGAGAGCGCGTGCAAATCACCCACACGCTTCACGGAAGCGAGAGCCAACAAGAATACTGTCTTGAACGACAGATGCTGAAGGCTAACCGATTGGATAGGCTCAAAAAGGGGGACCCTTCATGGCCTCCAAAACCGCCGCGAGGTCCCACATAGGGACTGACGGAGGTCTGGGAGGATTCAGCCTCCTAGCTCCTCTGAGGAACCGGATGACCAAATCATTCCTTCCTATTGACTGACCGAGCGCTGTTTCAGAAAACGCTGCGATGGCCGCCACATAAACTTTGAGCGTGGATGGGGCTCTGCCCTTATCCAACAGCTCCTGTAGGAAGGAGAGAACCGCCGTCACCTCACAACTAAGGGGTGAATATCCTCGAGCTGTGCACCAGCTGGAGAACACCGACCACTTCGAGGCATACAGACGTCGGTGTCGACGGAGCTCTAGCCTGAGTGATGGTATTCAGCACTCCCACTGCGAGATCAGCGGGTAACCGTTGAGCGCCCACACATGGAGGGACCACAACTCCGGTTGAGGGTGCCAAATCGAGCCCCTGGCCTGCGAGAGGAGGTCCCTCCTCAACGGTACTGGCCACGGGGTGACATCTGCTAACTGCATCAAATCTGGGAACCATGGTTGGTTCCTCAAAAGAGGTGCTACAAGCAGTATTGAACATCTCGTTTCTCTCACCCGTTCTATCACCTGCGGAAGGAAGGATGACGGGAGGGAAATCATAAAGCAGGCAGCACGGCCATTCCCGTGACAGCGCACTTCGTTCTTGGAAAAGAACGCAGGGCAGTGAGCGTTTTCGTGGGACGCGAAGAGGTCCACCTCCGCCCTGCCAAATCTCTCCCACAACAGCTGGACTGTTTGCGGGTGTAGAGACCATTGGAACATTGCCTCTGGACAGCCTGTCTGGACCCAGATTCTGTAGCCCAGACACATGCACTGCCCTCAGCGAACGCATGTCGCGCTGAGCCCAAACCAGGAGGCGTTCCGCTAGCCTGTACAGGTTTCAGGACCCGAGACCGCCCTGGCGATTTATGTAGGACACCACAGACATGTTGCCCGAACGGACTAAGAGGTGGTGATCCTTGATTTGGGGACAAAAGCGCATCAGCGCGTTCTCCACTGCCAGCATTTCCAGACAGTTGATATGATGGAGCTTTTCCCGTTCTGACCATAGGCCAAAGGACGCTCTGCCCTCGAGCAGCGCTCCCTATCCCGAAGTGGAGGTGTCCGTCGACACCATCTTCACATTCGGGGAAGTCCCCAGGCTTACACCTGATCGGTACCAACCGTTCGCTGTCCAAGGTGCCAGAGCTGTGACACAGCTCTGATTGACCTTGAGATGCAGCCGGCCAGACGCCCACGCTCTGCGCGGCACCCGCGTCTTCAGCCAGAACTGCAGGGGGCGCATGCGGAGCAGGCCCAGCTGCAGAGCCGGAGATGCTGAGGCCATGAGGCCCAGCATCTTCTGACAGTGTTTGAGCGACACGGTCGCGCCGCAGCGGAAAGAACTCTGTTACTAAACGTAACCTCGGTTCTCTCTAGAAGAGCGAACGAGTACTGCGTCTTAGCTAAGACGCTACGGGAAAAGTCTCTTTTCACGAAATACTGAAGCAAAACATTATCCTTAATTTTGTATTTTTGTAAAGCGCATTTGCAGCAATACACAGCCATAGGCGAGACGGCTCGTTCGCTCATTGGCTTGTTCTGCGGCAACTGCACAGCCTATCGAGCGCGGGCTGATGCAACATCAGACCAATAAGCTTGTGTAAATCCTAGTTACCACGGGATGTAAATCCCGTGGCAAAACATAGAAACAAAATAGAGACATCATTAGCATAGCTGCTGATCCAACAAAGTAAAATTAGTTTAACCCAAGCTAAAGAATAAAAATGCAGATGCAACTACACTCACAATTTAAGAGATACATTATTCGAATGCTTGGCGAAAGAGATGCGTTTTTAATCTAGATTTAAACAGAGAGAGTGTGTCTGAACCCCGAACATTATCAGGAAGGCTATTCCAGAGTTTGGGAGCCAAATGTGAAAAAGCTCTACCTCCTTTAGTGGACTTTGCTATCCTAGGAACTACCAAAAGTCCAGCGTTTTGTGACCTTAGGGTGCGTGATGGATTGTAGCATGGTAGAAGGCTAGTTAGGTACACAGGAGCTAAACCATTTAGGGCCTTATAGGTAAGTAATGATAATTTGTAACTGATACGGAACTTAATAGGTAGCCAGTGCAGAGACTGTAAAATTGGGGTAATATGATCATATTTTCTTGACCTGGTAAGGACTCTAGCTGCTGCATTTTGGACTACCTGTAGCTTGTTTATTGACGAAGCAGGACAACCACCTAGAAGTGCATTACAATAGTCCAGTCTAGAGGTCATGAATGCATGAACTAGCTTTTCTGCATCAGAAACAGATAACATGTTTCGTAGCTTGGCAATGTTTCTAAGATGGAAGAATGCAGTTTTTGTAACATTGGAAATATGATTTTCAAAAGACAAATTGCTGTCTAATATAACACCCAGATTTCTGACTGTAGAGGAAGTAACAGTACATCCGTCTAGTTGCAGATTGTAATCTACAAGATTCTGTGTGGTGTTTTTTGGTCCAATAATTAATATCTCTGTCTTATCCGAATTTAATTGGAGAAAATTATTTGTCATCCAATCTTTTACATTTTTAACACACTCTGTTAGCTTAGATAATTGGGAAGTTTCATCTGGTCTCGTTGAGATATATAGCTGAGTATCATCAGCATAACAGTGGAAGCTAATTCCGTATTTTCTAATAATATTACCAAGGGGCAACATGTATATTGAAAATAGAAGGGGACCTAGGACGGATCCTTGTGGCACTCCATATTTTACTGATGATAAATGAGATGACACCCCATTTAAGTAAACAAAATGGTAGCGATCGGACAGGTAGGATCTAAACCATCTTAGAGCCTGCCCTTGAATACCCGTATAGTTTTGTAATCAATCTATGAGTATGTCATGATCTATGGTGTCGAATGCAGCACTAAGATCAAGTAAGACTGGAAATGAGATGCAGCCTTGATCTGACGCAAGAAGCAGGTCATTTGTAATTTTAACAAGTGCAGTTTCTGTGCTATGGTGGGGCCTGAAACCTGACTGAAATTCTTCATACAAATCATTTTTATGCAGGAAGGTGCTCAATTGAGCAGACACAACTTTTTCTAAAATTTTAGACATAAATGGAAGATTTGAAATAGGCCTATAATTTGCCAGTACACTAGGATCTAGTTTTGGTTTCTTAATAAGAGGCTTGATAACCGCCAGCTTGAATGGTTTTGGGACGTGACCTAAAGATAACGACGAGTTAATGATATTGAGAAGCGGTTCTTCGGCTACAGGTAACAGCTCTTTTAGTAATTTAGTGGGTACAGGATCTAATAAACATGTTGTTGGTTTAGATACAGTGATAAGTTTATTTAGCTCTTCCTGTCCTATATTTGTAAAGCACTGCAGTTTATCTTTGGGTGCGATGGATGAAACTGAAGTGTTAGACGCTGTAGAATCTACATTCGCTATTGTATTTCTAATGTTATCTATTTTATCAGTGAAGAAATTCATAAAGTCATTACTATTTAACATTGGTGGAATATTTGAATCAGGTGGCGTCTGGTAATTTGTTAATTTAGCCACTGTGCTAAATAAAAACCTTGGATTGTTTTGGTTATTTTCAATGAGTTTGTGGATATGCTCTGCCCTAGCAGTTTTTAGAGCCTGTCTATAGCTGGACATACTGTTTTTCCATGCAATTTTAAAAACTTCCAAGTTAGTTTTTCTCCATTTGCGTTCAAGACTACAAGTTACTTTCTTGAGAGAGTGAGTATTACTGTTATACCATGGCACAGTACGTTTTTCTCTAACCTTTTTCAATTTGATGGGGGCAACAGCTTCTAATGTATTAGAGAAAATAGTGCCCATGTTGTCAGTAATTTCGTCTAATTCATGTGTATTTTTGGGTACAAATAGCAGTTGAGATAGATCAGGCAGGTTATTTGCGAATCTGTCTTTGGTGGCTGGAACAATAGTTCTGCCCAGACGGTAACGCTGAGACATATAGTTAATATCAGTTATACGCAGCATGCACGATACAAGGAAATGGTCTGTAATATCATCACTTTGGGGTACAATATCTATAGCAGTAAGATCGATTCCATGCGATATAATTAGATCTAGTGTATGATTAAAACGATGAGTGGGCCCAATGACATTTTGCTTGACTCCAAAGGAGTTTATTAGGTCAGTAAACGCAAGTCCTAATGTATCATTTGCATTATCAACGTGAATATTAAAATCTCCCATGATTAGCGCCTTATCAACTGTAACTAGAAGGTCTGAGAGGAAATCTGCAAATTCTTTTAGGAATTCTGTGTGAATTCTCCCAGGGTTGGGGCTCGTATGCGAGCGCCTGGTGGCCGGGCCTCGCCCCACGGGGTCCGGCCGGGCTCAGCCCGAAGGAGCGACGTGGGGCCGCCTTCCCGTGGGCTCACCACCTACAGGAGGGACCGTAAGGGGCCGGTGCTTAGACAATCGGGCGGCAGTCGAAGGCGGGGGCCTCGACAGCCCGATCCCTGGACACGGAAACTAGCTCTAGGGACGTGGAATGTCACCTCACAGGCGGGGAAGGAGCCCGAGATTGTGCGTGAGGTTGAGAGGTTCCGACTAGCGATAGTCGGGCTCACCTCTACGCACAGCTTGGGCTCTGGAACCACACTCCTCGAGAGACGATGGACTCTTCACCACTCTGGAGTTGCCCATGGTGAGAGGCGGCGGGCTGGTGTGGGTTTGCTTATAGCCCCCCAGCTCAGCTGCCATGTGTTGGAGTTTACCCCGGTGGACGAGAGGGTCGCTTCCCTGCGCCTTCGGGTCGGGGATAGGTCTCTCACTGTCGTTTGTGCCTACGGGCCGAACGGCAGTGCAGAGTACCCGGCCTTCTTGGAGTCTCTGGGAGGGGTGCTGGAAAGTGCTCCGACTGGGGACTCCGTCGTTTTACTGGGGGACTTCAACGCCCACGTGGGCAACGACAGTGACACCTGGAGGGGCGTGATTGGGAGGAACGGCCCCCCTGATCTGAACCCGAGCGGTGTTCAGTTATTGGACTTCTGTGCTAGTTACAGCTTGTCCATAACGAACACCATGTTCAAGCATAAGGGTGTCCATCAGTACACGTGGCACCAGGACACCCTAGGCCGTAGGTCGATGATCGACTTTGTGGTCGTTTCATCTGACCTCCGGCCGTATGTCTTGGACACTCGGGTGAAGAGAGGGGCGGAGCTGTCAACCGATCACCACCTGGTGGTGAGTTGGATCCGATGGCGGGGGAGGAAGCTGGACAGACTCGGCAGACCCAAACGTACTGTGAGGGTCTGCTGGGAACGTTTGGCCGAGTCTCCTGTCAGAGAGATCTTCAACTCCCACCTCCGGCAGAGCTTCGACCGGATCCCGAGGGAGGCTGGAGATATTGAGTCCGAGTGGACCATGTTCTCCACCTCCATTGTCGAAGCGGCCGCTCGGAGCTGTGGCTGTAAGGTTTCCGGTGCCTGTCGAGGTGGCAATCCCCAAACCCGGTGGTGGACACCGGAAGTAAGGGATGCCGTCAAGCTGAAGGAGGAGTCCTATCGGGCCTGGTTGGCTTGTGGGACTCCTGAGGCAGCTGACAGGTACCGGCAGGCCAAGCGGACTACAGCACGGGTGGTTGTGGAGGCAAAAACTCGGGCCTGGGAGGAGTTCGGTGAGGCCATGGAGAAGGACTATCGGTCAGCCTCGAAGAGATTCTGGCAAACCGTCCGGCGCCTCAGGAGAGGGAAGCAGTGCCCTACCAATGCTGTTTACAGTAAAGGTGGGGAGCTGTTGACCTCAACTGGGGATGTCGTTGGACGGTGGAAGGAATATTTCGAGGATCTCCTCAATCCCGCTGTCACGTCTTCCATTGAGGAAGCAGAGGCTGAGGGCTCAGATGTGGACTCGTCAATCACCCAAGCTGAAGTCACCGAGGTAGTCAAGAAACTCCTCGGTGGCAAGGCACCGGGGGTGGATGAGATCCGCCCTGAGTACCTCAAGTCTCTGGATGTTGTGGGGCTGTCTTGGCTGACACGCCTCTGCAGCATCGCGTGGCAGTCGGGGACGGTGCCTCTGGAATGGCAGACCGGGGTGGTGGTCCCTCTTTTTAAGAAGGGGGACCGGAGGGTGTGTTCCAACTACAGGGGGATCACACTTCTCAGCCTCCCTGGGAAAGTCTATGCCAGGGTACTGGAGAGGAGAATCCGGCCGATAGTAGAACCTCGGATTCAGGAGGAACAGTGTGGTTTTCGTCCAGGCCGTGGAACACTGGACCAGCTCTATACCCTCTACAGGGTGCTGGAGGGTTCATGGGAGTTTGCCCAACCAGTCCACATGTGCTTTGTGGATTTGGAGAAGGCATTCGACTGTGTCCCTCGCGGCGGCCTGTGGAGGGTGCTCCGGGAGTATGGGGTCCGGGGCCCTTTGCTAAGGGCTATCCGGTCCCTGTACGACCGGAGCAGGAGCTTGGTTCGTATTGCCAGCAGTAAGTCAGACTTGTTCCCGGTGCGTGTTGGACTCCGGCAGGGCTGCCCTTTGTCGCCGGTTCTGTTCATGATTTTTATGGACAGAATTTCTAGGCGCAGCCAGGGGCCGGAGGGGGTCAGGTTTGGTGACGACACGATTTCGTCTCTGCTCTTTGCGGATGATGTTGTCGTGTTGGCCTCATCAAGCCAGGACCTTCAGCATGCACTGGGACGGTTTGCAGCCAAGTGTGAAGCGGCTGGGATGAGAATCAGCACCTCCAAATCCGAGGCCATGGTCCTCAGTCGGAAAAGGGTGGCTTGCCCACTCCAGGTTGGTGGAGAGTTCCTGCCTCAAGTGGAGGAGTTTAAGTATCTTGGGGTCTTGTTCACGAGTGAGGGAAGGATGGAACGGGAGATTGACAGACGGATCGGTGCAGCTTCTGCAGTAATGCGGTCGATGTACCGGTCTGTCGTGTTGAAGAAAGAGCTGAGCCGCAAGGCGAAGCTCTCGATTTACCGGTCAATCTACGTTCCTACTCTCACCTATGGTCATGAGCTTTGGGTCATGACCGAAAGGACAAGATCCCGGATACAGGCGGCCGAAATGAGCTTTCTCCGCAGGGTGGCTGGGCGATCCCTTAGAGATAGGGTGAGAAGCTCAGTCACCCGGGAGGAGCTCAGAGTAGAGCCGCTGCTCCTCCACATCGAGAGGGGTCAGCTGAGGTGGCTCGGGCATCTGTTCCGGATGCCTCCTGGGCGCCTTCCCGGGAAGGTGTTCCGGGCGCGTCCCACTGGGAGGAGACCCCGGGGAAGACCTAGGACACGCTGGAGAGACTATGTCTCCCGGCTGGCCTGGGAACGCCTCGGTGTCCCCCCAGAAGAGCTGGAGGAAGTGTCTAGGGAGAGGGAAGTCTGGGGTTCTCTGCTTAGACTGCTGCCCCCGCGACCCGGCCCCGGATAAGCGGAAGAAGATGGATGGAGATGGATGGATGTATACGGCCCTGGTGGTCTATACACAGTAGCCAGAGCAAGAGATACATTAGACTTCTTTTGCATGTCTGACAGTGTAACATTTAGCAGAAGTATTTCAAAAGAGTTAAACCTGTATCCTGTTTTCTGGGTAACATTGAGAATATCACTATATATTGTTGCAACACCTCCGCCACGACCAGTCTGACGGGGCTCATGCTTATAACAGTAGTTTGGTGGAGTAGACTCAATTAGACCAAAATAATCATTTGGTTTTAGCCAGGTTTCAGTCAAGCAGAGTACATCAAAACTATTTTCTGTGATCATTTCATTTACAATAACTGCTTTGGGTGTGAGTGATCTAATATTTATGAGCCCAAACTTTAAAAATTGTATTTACTTTACATTTTTCTGGTTTAATTACGATAAGATTTTTTCTAGATCCTACATTATATTTTGACCTCACTATTCGGGGAACAGACACAGTCTTAATAGTTTTTACAGCGCAAGTACTTTTATCATTTTAGTGGGTGGAACAAAACTCATCATAATAGTTATTAGAGAATTGTCTTACTAATCACATGGAGCGAAGTGTCCTGGAGATGTTGTCAGAGAGCAGCTCCGCTCCGACTCTGCTGGGGTGTAATCCATCAGCGCGAAACAGCCTAGGACGCTCCCAGAAAAGATTCCAGTTATTAACAAATAGCAGTTTCTGTTCTTTACACCATGACAACAACCATTCATTTAAAGCAAAAAGTCTACTGAACCGTTCGTGTCCTCGTCGATATGTGGGCAGTATCTGTATCTGCTGTACAGCCCCCCCCCCTCGCTTTGAGCTTGAGACACAGGCTCTACAGCCCCTTTGCTCAACAGTTTTGATATTTCGGCCCGAAGTATGTGTGCTACTTCTGTTTTGACCGTAGTTTCGATGCGCGCTGAAAAGCGCGGAGGGCGTCGGAAAAACTGTAGCTAGTAGCCTCTCTTTATAATGCCTAGCACCCAATCCTGCATGAATGGCTAAGGGCTGGATGCGAAGCGCGCTCTGTTGACCGGGCAACGGAGGCGCTCGGGTGTGCTGCGCATTTGAGGCGGGGAGCGCGCTGATCACAGCGGGCAGATCGCTCCTCCTCGACCCCGTCCCGGCGCTTAACCGACTGGGGGAAGGCTGAGCAGGTCCCGTGGGACTCGATATGTCTGCGAGTAACTGTGGGCTGCATATGTGCACATTTACCACTTTCAACTCGCTGTCTGCCTGTGCAGAGCGTACGTGCACGGGCCTCGTTTTTACAGAAGCCACGCGCCGTATGTGACATAGTGTATGTGAGCACTGGGGAGTGGGCACGTTTACTATGCGGCGCGCTCGACCAACCTGTGTCGATCTTATGTGTGCGAGCCCTGTGTGCAGGGCTGTGCTTACATGTGGAGATGGGCACTGAGGAGTGTGCATCGTCACTACATTTATAGCACCATCGGCCGTGTCCGGACGAACGTGCACGGGTTTGTTTTTACAGAAACCACATGACGCGTGTGACATAGTGATTGTGGGCACTGAGGAGTGGGCATGTCTACTATGTAGTGCGCGTGATCGACTTGAGTCGCTTTTATGGGCGCAAGCCCTGTGTGAAGGGCTGTGCTTATATGTGGAGATGGGCACTGAGCAGTGGGCATCGTCACTACATTTATAGTACCATCGGCCGTGGCCGGGACACCAGAAATTACACCTTTTTCGGGAAATATCTGGGTAGCTGTGATAACGGCTTTTGTGTGCAGGCAAGCGGGCAACTGTGCAGGCTTGCGCATTGCAGAAAATGCTGAGACAGTCACAATTCCTGGAACTGAAACAGCGGCGCGCTTGGGTGAGAGCTCGGCCACAGCGGAACTCGTACACCTGCGCTTCGATGAAGCAGCCATCGTTAGTAGTGCCGACACAGCAGGCTTTAGATGGCAACACCGCTTTTGCCGGCGTCCAGCAGAGGGCGGACAAAGGTGCGTCGCTATCGCCTGTTCCACCGGCGGAAGTGAGTGGTAGTTCCTGTTTTTAGCATCATCAGTGTGGAGAATGCTAGTGAGACAGACGAACGAGTTCGCGCTGAATATGGAGCGTTCCAAGCCTTCGCCACCTCTTCGTGAAGCTCAGGAAGAAATGAGGCGGGATTTGAGAAGTACGCTCATCCGAAAGGGAAATACCATCCAGCCGGGAACGAGAGGGGGGGCGCTGGTGCAAACCACTCGCGGCCGAGACTCATCGCGGCCAACACGAGCATTCGCCCCGGCTCCTTCTTGATGTCAGCTCGTCTGCTGGGCTTCTGAGCAGAAGGCGCGAGATCCTCGGAGCTCGCCCAGCCCTCACTGCCCGAAGCTAGCAGAGAGCGCGTGTCCTCTTCCCCCGATGCGGCCCTGAGATCGACTTCCTCGGACAACGCGCCGGCATACAGCGGGCGCTGCCCACCGGGAAGCGATGCAGGGGGGGGGGCGGTGAAGCAGGGCGAACCGGCGAGCTCGGTTGAGCTGAAGACGGTTCCGGAGTCCGCTGGAAGCGATGCTTTTACGGCGCCGCAGCGGAGAATGCAGGCTCAGAGAAAAAGGCCAGGCGAGTCCTCAGAGTCACCATGGCAACAGCTCGCAGTGGGGGCATCCGCCGTCAGCGAGCGCCAGCGCTGCATGATCTTCACCCAGGCAGGAGACACAGATGACGTATCGGTCTCCCTCGCTGAGTGGGGCTCTGACGAGCCGCAGGAAGGCATCTTAAAAAAGACGCGAGCTCTTTTACGAGTGTGTGTCGCAGGGCGAACACACACACAGACATAAAGAACAGCTTAGATATAACAGAATTGTTATTTCTCAGCAGGAGAATGTTCAAACCATTTTTTTTACTGAAAGTCGGAGTTCAGCAGTAACTAGTAATTTAGTTATTTTAATGATATTTATTTTGCAGTAACTAACTAATTACTAATAATATTTTAGTTATAATTTTACAGTTACCATCCATAAAAAAGATTTGTTGCTTAATTACTAACCCTTTAAGTTCAACCACTATCAAGGCTAGAATGTCCGCTAATATGTTTATTTACAAAAAGGCATGAATGGTAAAAAATTAATGTTTCATAAAACTGCAATTTAAATATATTTTTTCTATAGGCTATACAAAAAAAAGACAAAATAAGGCTGAATAAGCTGATCTATAGCATGTTAAATGGTGGTTGCCTGTCTATGAATGGTACACCCCTCTAAGCTCACAGAAGTGGTTTGACCCAAGTCCTCAGCAGCCAATGACATTGACCCGTTCAAACTGATTTTTAACGCGTACTTCACGTATATTTAACGTGTATTTAATGCGTATTTAACACGTGAAATACACGTTAAACGCGCTGATTTTTCACGCATAAACAACATGTATTTAACGCGTTAAATACGTGTTGTTTACGCGTGAAATACACATATTTGTTACACGTGTTATTGACGCGTTAAAATTCACGTGTATTTGATCCTCTTGGCCTTCCATAAGGGGCCGTTTACATATCGCGTCTTTTGCGTGCTCAAGTTCTTTATTTCAAATGTAGGTGCGCGGTATGCGCATGGAAGCGATGTGGTCGCGACGCGCACACAGCTGATAGCTGTATGTGGATTTTTAAATTAATTTAGTAGCAGAGCTACTGCAAGCAATTTTTAGTGCCGCAAATCCATTTATCCATTTATGCTGAAATTTCCGCATCTTCATGGAGAGAGCATGTCATGGTTGCTTAGCAACGGCAGACTCCTCAGGAGCGCAAGTGCCCAAAGGCTTTGGGGAAAAAAAATCAGAAAGCGGCGTGCCTAGCGTTTTCCACGCGTTTTTAGACGCGATATGTGAACGGCCCCTTACAGTATGAAAACTCCCGCTTAATACAAAGAGTGACGATGGCAGAGAGAGCAAAACGTTTCAAAGTGTGGTTAAACTTCACTAGAGTTGATGCAGACGACGCTGGTTGTCACAAGTGCAACAAAATTTTTGCATGTAAGGGTGGAAACACAAGCAATCTGTCAAAGCATCTTTCAAAAGTGCATTATGTGCAGACAGAGAAATGCAAAGTTTTCGACTGCCTAACACAATACTGTTAAAGTACCGGACCGTTAAGCAGTATCGGTAAGAGTAGTAATACCGTTAAAACCTTAACTATACCCATCCCTAGAGAGCACTGGCAGCCCAACAGAGCTGTACATCAGGGCCAAAAGAGCCATCTGACGAGTGCACAGTCGCGGCCACCCGAGAACCAGTTCAGTCAGGGAGAAAAGAGGATTTACTGTGTGTGTGTGTGTGTGTGTGTGTCGTGTGGGCCTGATTGTACATCTCACCTCTGTTTGAGGAGTGAAAGATAGAAAAATATAAGGATGTTCGCTACGACTAAAAGAAGTTTTGTAATCGTCTAGTCTAAAAGAAATGTTTGCATGTTTGAAATCTTGAGAAATAGGAACTTTAGTTACGGTATTAGATGAAGGTGTAAACCAGTTCAGTGTTGAGGGGTCACAGTCATCGGTCATCTATCTAAATTCAATATAACGTTTAAATCTAAAATAATATATAAATGTATAAATATAATTAAACAAAATTACTAAAGAAAATAGAAAAAATACTAAAATTACAAAAACAAAAACTTAAATAAAAATTAAAGCTACAGAAAAAAAGTAAAATGACAAGACCACTTTAAATTACTAAAATGTTAACTAAAATTATAATGAAAATGGTTAATTCTAAAAGCTCATTTCAATAAGTGTTAATAAATACATCAACAGTATAAAGCAGACTAGTAAGATAAAACTGGTTTAGTCCCATCAAAATAATTTACGGTCACTCATGTCGTTCCAAATGCGGTTATTTTTTACTGAGGAAAAACAAGACATTTTGAGGAAATTCACATGCTCTTGTCCACACAATGACAGTTCAAACTGTGTGTGTGTGTGTGTGCATGTGTGTGTGTGCGAGTGTGTCAGTGGCTCTCATGATAGTGTGTGTATTGTGCTGTTTAGTGGGCCAGTAACTGCAGATGGAGGCTGTGTGTGTGTGTGTGTGTGTGTGTGTGGTGGATGGGGGGGTGAATGGATTTTCAATTGCTCTGCTCTTAGCAGAAAAGGCTTGTAATAGTTTGTGGCCCTCCATCAGGCGAGGTCAAACCCCTGAGCGGCGGTGAACACGTGTGTGTGATTATCACAGTCTCCAGCTCTGTGAACATGAAGCTCTCTACAGAACAATCAATGTGATGATAATCATGTCAAATACCAGTCACATGACCTCATGCTGCTGAATGTCAAAATGGAATCAAAACTGACCCTGTTTTACATGTTTGCTTTATTTATACTGAAGAATAATGTGCAGAGACACCTTTTACCATCCAGTCAATTCCTGATGGATAAAATCAAGTCGCGCTCTTTTGAGTGACACGGCCACATGTAGAGGAATTAATATGCAAATGAGTCTGAATGAAAACAGCTAGTGTTTTTAGATGCTTGTTTCATCAGTTGACAAACACCATTGGTAAATTGTGCTTTTTTGTGTGCTCTGCTGTGTTTTTGGCAATTTGGCCAAAATGTTTGTGATTTGTATATCAATATGATTTTAAAATATTATTTTATTATTGATAATAATAATATAATTATTTTATTGTGATTCTAATAACTAAATAAAAATTAAGCTAAATATTAAAAAAAAAATAATAAAATAAATATTATGATATTTGTATTTATTATATAATATTTTATTTGTGGCTATGCACTTAAAGATTCTCTCTTTTTGAAAACAGATGGTGTATAAGTGTGTGGAATTAATTATTTTTGTCATGACTCACTCATTCTCATATCTTTTGCTTCAGAAATGATCTCAATCTCCAGTGAAGCTTCATAAGTCATGTGCACTGTATCTTCGTGTGAGAAACCAGACACGACTGAATCATGTTCACAGGAAGCCAGACTTCTGCGCTGCTGTTGTGATACTCTTATCATTTGGAGCATAACAGCCGCTGGTCAGCGTTTCCTTTCATTAAACGCAGAAGAGTGTGTTCTGTAGAGTAAACTCAAACCGGCTTAGATCAACATGCGGCTGAGTGGATGATGACAGGATTTCATTTTTGGGTGAAGCGTCCTTTTAATCTTTTGCATGTGTGCTGATGCCAAAAATAAGCATGTCCTCATTTAGGCTGTTAATTAGCTAATAGAAACTGTTGCCAGGAGACGGATGTCTTATTAGGAAAGCGCTGTGAATCCCCAGAGGACACAAAATAACACTCGGTGTCTTTACTGTACCATATTTACTGTATCTGTCTGTCAGCAATGCAGTGCTCTCTGAATACTGTCTGATTAATGTTGGTCAAAAGCCTGTCTGTGTGTGTGTGTGTGTGTATGTGTGTCAGTCAGGGTCGTTTCTGCTGTGTAATTGCGCTGTGTATTAGCTGTGATCTTCTGCTGTACTCCAGCTAATCATTTTGATTGATCTGTTGATTGGCCGTGTTCTGCAGCGATCAGCGCTTAATGCTTCAGGAGGGGTTACCATAGCAACCTGTTGGATTAGATGCACACACACACACTAGTTGAGCACTCACAGTTAGTAGCATCTCAAAAGCAGAGGGAGATATGAGAGAGCAGTGTATGTTCCCTACATAGACAGCATCCTAACTGAAAAAGAGGCCCATAAATGACACACAGGTGAAGCACACGAGAGGTGTGACTCTATTGATTTCTGATGTCACTATTGATGTGCGTCAGGAGCACACCTCTGATACTTTAAAATGCTGCCTATGATGTAACTATGATATGATAATTTTGTTAATATTAGTGTACAACCCGAATTCCGGAAAAGTTGGGACGTTTTTTAAATTTTAATAAAATGAAAACTAAAGGAATTTCAAATCACATGAGCCAATATTTTATTCACAATAGAACATAGATAACGTAGCAAATGTTTAAACTGAGAAATTTTACACTTTTATGCACTTAATTAGCTCATTTAAAATTTAATGCCTGCTACAGGTCTCAAAAAAGTTGGCACGGGGGCAACAAATGGCTAAAAAAGCAAGCAGTTTTGAAAAGATTCAGCTGGGAGAACATCTAGTTAATTGATATCAGGTCTGTAACATGATTAGCTATAAAAGCTTTGTCTTAGAGAAGCAGAGTCTCTCAGAAGTAAAGATGGGCAGAGGCTCTCCAATCTGTGAAAGACTGCGTAAAAAAATTGTGGAAAACTTTAAAAACAATGTTCCTCAACGTCAAATTGCAAAGGCTTTGCAAATCTCATCATCTACAGTGCATAACATCATCAAAAGATTCAGAGAAACTGGAGAAATCTCTGTGCGTAAGGGACAAGGCCGGAGACCTTTATTGGATGCCCGTGGTCTTCGGGCTCTCAGACGACACTGCATCACTCATCGGCATGATTGTGTCAATGACATTACTAAATGGGCCCAGGAATACTTTCAGAAACCACTGTCGGTAAACACAATCCGCCGTGCCATCAGCAGATGCCAACTAAAGCTCTATCATGCAAAAAGGAAGCCATATGTGAACATGGTCCAGAAGCGCCGTCGTGTCCTGTGGGCCAAGGCTCATTTAAAATGGACTATTTCAAAGTGGAATAGTGTTTTATGGTCAGACGAGTCCAAATTTGACATTCTTGTTGGAAATCACGGACGCCGTGTCCTCCGGGCTAAAGAGGAGGGAGACCTTCCAGCATGTTATCAGCGTTCAGTTCAAAAGCCAGCATCTCTGATGGTATGGGGGTGCATAAGTGCATACGGTATGGGCAGCTTGCATGTTTTGGAAGGCTCTGTGAATGCTGAAAGGTATATAAAGGTTTTAGAGCAACATATGCTTCCCTCCAAACAACGTCTATTTCAGGGAAGGCCTTGTTTATTTCAGCAGGACAATGCAAAACCACATACTGCAGCTATAACAACAGCATGGCTTCGTCGTAGAAGAGTCCGGGTGCTAACCTGGCCTGCCTGCAGTCCAGATCTTTCACCTATAGAGAACATTTGGCGCATCATTAAACGAAAAATACGTCAAAGACGACCACGAACTCTTCAGCAGCTGGAAATCTATATAAGGCAAGAATGGGACCAAATTCCAACAGCAAAACTCCAGCAACTCATAGCCTCAATGCCCAGACGTCTTCAAACTGTTTTGAAAAGAAAAGGAGATGCTACACCATGGTAAACATGCCCCGTCCCAACTATTTTGAGACCTGTAGCAGAAATCAAAATTGAAATGAGCTCATTTTGTGCATAAAATTGTAAACTTTCTCAGTTTAAACATTTGCTATGTTATCTATGTTCTATTGTGAATAAAATATTGGCTCATGTGATTTGAAAGTCTTTTAGTTTTCATTTAATTAAAATTTTAAAAACGTCCCAACTTTTCCGGAATTCGGGTTGTAGTATTTTGCTATTAAATGTGTGTATATTATGTGCTTTTGTACTGAGGTGTTTTTCCTGTTCTCCAACGGTGCTCCCTATATATATATATATATATATATGTATAATATTTCTATTTTAAATATTTAGTTAGTTTTAATAACGCCACTTTAACTAATGATACCCTTTATGTTGTGTTTGGTACAGAGCAAATAACTCTCGTGTATAATTTGTCAATTAGGGTCGTGATTTAATGATTTAATGATATTTTTTTCTATTTAGTTTTACTTTAATGTTTTGTGCACGATTTTATTTTTTTAATCTTATTTAATTTGTTTATTTATTTGTTTTTTTTTTATTACATTTTATTACATATTTAATTTTATTACATTTAATTTAATGTAATAAATTTTTTGAGCAGGGATTTGAGGAATGCTGAAAGAGGAAATGTACTGAACACCTGTGGAAGTGAATTAACATCTTCCTGTGTGTTATGAGCCACTGCTGCTCCTTCCTGCCCTCGTGTGTGTGTGTGTGTGTGTGTGTGGGATGGGCTGTCCTGGCCTCTGAATCCTTTGATCAGATCTCTGCCATGACTTTAAAGACGTTTTATATGTGCCCGGGTTTTTCTCTGACAGACACTCCTTTTCCCAGAACATGAAGTTCCCATGATTCATTTCTATTGTTTCCATCGGTTCCTCAAGGAAGAGCTGTTTATACACACACATGTGCTGTGGTGATGGCATTAGATGGTAATACCACGGTCATTTGAAATATAGTCCATAAAACCAATCATGAAACTATCTGAAATGAATTTCATTATCTTTTAGGTGTTTCTCTGCTTTTATTTAATAGTCTTTAAAAATACATTCAGTTCACACTTTATTTGAAGAGCATTGCTCAAGATTCTTTCATCGATTACATATTAATTCATTACTAAAGCATTTCATTTGTCTAATTAAATGATAATTTAATGTTATTTTTTTTTCATGTTATTAAAATCGGTTTATCTCCAGATAATACCATTGTATTAATGTAGTACCATATTAATTTAACATATTATTGTTCAATTAATGTTATATGTATTGTTCAGTTATGATGCTATCTCGGCAAGATTTGAAAATGTTGAGAAAGTCAGAATAACAGTAGTAAGTTAGTTTATTAACCAGGGATGAGATTCGACTCAGATCTGACTTCAGAATATATTTTTCATCGTCTAATTAGTGCAATTTGATAAGTGCAGTCCTGAAACCCAGAGCGACTGAGCTTCTTTGCCCTTCATTCAAACTTTGTTCACTTCCTGTTTGATCTCAAGAACTTCCTTCCAGACCCCGCTAGAGCTCTGTTGATTACACACACACACACACACACACACACGGGTGCGGATTGATACTCTCTTCACTCTTAATTGTCGTCGCTGGCGTTGTCTCGTGGTCGCTCTGAAGCTCTAAACACTCGCTGTGAGTTCAGAGCGTCCAGGGGTCGATGCCCCCGCTGTTACCGTGGCAACAGGCCAGACCGCAGCTTCAGCATCTGTTTCCCACCTGGTTGCCGGGCGACCACCCAGCTGTCAACACACCACTGCTGTGTGTGTGTGTGTGTGTATCTGCGTGTGTGTGGGTAAGTGTGAGAGTGTATTTGAGTGTGTCTGTGAGTGAGTGTGTGAGTGAATGTCTCTCTCTTTAGGTATATATATATATTTGATTTAACTCAAATGAACAATGAATGGCTTTAATATTTAAACAGTGAAGATGTTTTTCTCTCCCTCCGTTGCTCTGGTGGTTTTTCTGCTTGTCTTGAATTAAAGAGGAACAGGCTGGGCAGATTTCTAACTTTGGGCAGCTGACTGATGGCAGTTTTTGTGACTCTGATTCTTTCAGATGTTGTTTGGATGTGTGTGTGTGTGTGTGTGTGTGTGTGTGTGTGGGTGGGTGGACGCCGCAGTAATATCAAGGGACAGGAAATGGAATATTTCATCATTTAATTACGTCTGGCTTCCTTAAACACTCATTTTAGGCATCGGTGCTTTGATAATCGCCTACTTCTCCCTGAGGAAGACCAGTCCTCTAGTGAGTGCAGATTACACACACACACACACACACTCTTCCTGTGTTTGTGCTATTTGTGTCTCTGGTGGGTGCCGGGTATGTGTGTGTGTTTACTGCATTTCCCACAGTATTTCTACATTGTTTACTGTGTGTGTGTGTGTGTGTGTGTGTATTATCACGCAGCAGCTCTAGATTGTGTAAACGAGTCATTCACAGACAGTTTGGGTATGCGTGTGTTTTTGTTTCTGTTCTAGTCTGATTAATATTTCATGAGAGTTTGCATACAGCTGGAACTGTGCTAAATTTAGTCGGCGCATGTTTAAAGTGAATGGCATGATGTCTGCAGTCTCTGAAACCTGATCCAGCATCAGCAGCATCACAGTGTGAGATCTGTCAGTATCACCACACCAGCATCAGACCTCACGTTACTTCACCAGCGCCTGATGTGATGTGATGAAGAGTGCTCCTCTTTAATTATCCTCAGACTGACACACAAGAGACACACAAACTCCTCTTCTCATGCACTTGTGAAATCTAGAACCTGTGTGACTGTCAGGAGCCTAAACACGACGTGAAAATGTGATTTATGGTTTTAGTTAACAATAATAATCTGTGGTGCTCTCATGATTTGACGTCTGGAGCAGATACTGGCGTGTTTCTCTTCCTGTCGTGTGTTTATTTGACTTCCTGTAGTCCTGGTAAGCACAGATACATCAGCGTCACGTCTGTGAAAGAGAGCATCATCTGGAAACCGTCCGATTCTCTCTTATGCATGTAAACACATGAAACCTGTCTCACAGCAGGGTTTGAATAATCTGATAATCTGATCTCAATCATGGTTAGAGCTTCCAGATGAATAAAAAACTAATATTGTTTAGACATTTCAGCAAACTTTCTAACAGCATTAATGTTTTGTTTTAAAAGAAGTCTTGAATTATTAGGAAGTGAAATTTAGTGTGAAGATGTTTGGGTTATATTGTATTTATTGTGTCTAATCATTGTGTTGTTTAAGGTTACTGTCATTTCATTGTGTTGCAGAGTTCTTATAGTTAACTAAAATTAAAACAAATAATTTTTTAAATAATTAAGTAGCCTTAAACTTATTTTATTTCAAATAGTTGCCAAGGTAGCATGTCTTAGTTTAACTTGTGGTAATCATTTAATACTTAACATGCATTACTAAAATAATAAAAAATTAAATGAGAAAATAATAAAAACGGTATAGATGTATTTAAAAAATGCTAAAAAAACAAAAATGCTAAAACTTTTGCTAAAATGAAAAAAAAAAAAAAAAAAAAAAAATATATATATATATATATATATATATATATATATATATATATATATATATATATATAAAATGAAAGCTCATTTAAAAAATTGAGTTATACATCATCTGAAAGCTGAATAAATGATCAAAATAAGTTTTGATATACGGTAGGAAATTTTTAAAATATATCTTCATGGAACATGATCTTTACTTAATATCCTAATTACTTTTGTCATAAAAGAAAAATCAATAATTTTGACCCACACAATATTTTTGGCTTTTGCTACAAATTTACCCCAGAGACTTAAGACTGCTTTGTGCTCCAGAGACACATATAAAAAAAACGATATAGGCATATTTAAAAAAGACCTTAAAACTTTTCCTGAAATTAAAATGAAAATTGAAAATGTCATATGACATTTCAAAATATGAATAAATACTACTATAATATCTCAAAGACACTGAAGTATCAGCTTGTTTTAATATCTTCCCTGCATTGGGTCTGTAATGGCAATAAAACTGGATTTGATGTGTGTGTTGCTCATTCATGTATGCTCGGTGTGTGTAAGTGATTTGAGATGAAATGTTGCTATATTAACAGACTCTACAGATACTCTCTCCTCATATCCTGTTAGCTGAAGCGCAGAAGCGTGTGTTCGCAGGAGAGCGATCACTGCATCACCGTCAGAGACGCTGCTCGGTTAATGCTGCATGTTTACTGAGAGCAATAGAAGAGATGGATGTGTTCAACATGCACGAACAGCCAGATCAGATTTACATTAGTAATATATACTTCCCCCGGGTCTCATTACATTCATACACTCATTTATGCTCATTGTATCTGAATGAAACATCTGTCATCATTCAGTCGAGTGTCGATGCAAACCTGTGACTGTGTTTCTTCTTTAGATCACAGATAGAGACGTTTGTAGTGAATAACGACTTCAGTTCGACCCATTCTTCACAGAAAGCTGTGTACTGTTCCAAAGTTTGTGGTCGGTGAGATTTTTAAAAACATTTTTAATCGAAGACTCTTCTGCTTGCCAAGGCTGCATTTTTTTGATTAAAGATACAGGAAAAACATCATAATTGTGAAATATTATTACAATTTAAAATATCTGTTTTCTGTGTGAATCTGTGTTAAAGTGTAATTTATTTCTGTGATGCTCCGCTGTATTTTCAGCATCATTCCTCCAGTCTTCAGTGTCACATGATCTTCAGAAATCATGAAAATATGATGATTTACTGCTCAAGAAACATTTCTGATTATTATCAATGATGAAAACAGTTGTTCTGCTCAATATTTGTGTGCAAACCATGACGCATTTTATTTTTCAGGATTCAAGACCAAATAAATATATCAATTTGTAACAATAGAAAATCAATTTAATCAATTTTAATGTGTATTTGCTAACTAAATGTAAAACATTATTTTTAAAAAAATCTAACTTTTGAACAGTAGTGGTGGAAAACAACATTTTCATGCGTATTCTGCTAATTATCTTCAAACTGAGTTTACTTAATGATCCCTTTAACTTGATTGTGGTTTTTCTTGCTAAATGTTTGTTCATTCTTGTCTCTGCTTGTAAAAGTCGAGTGCTAATTGATTCGTTTGCACAGAGTTTGCAGTTTGAATGAATCACAATGATTAATAATGGAAATACTTTGACATTTGATGGAGAGCCAGTGGTTTTGATGATTTTTGTCTTTCAGATGAGTAGCCGTCAGTGTGTGAAGCGAGGTGTGTTTAGAAGTGGATTGTATGAATGCGTCTGTCTTCATGGTGTGATTCAGTTCGTGGCTGATGTATCTGATCCTCTTGTATTCGTGCGATGTTGGGTTCGATCGCTCTCATCTCTCTCGGTTCTCTCCTGAGACACGCAGACTCAGATGATTATAGTCACAGCTCTGATGTCATTACTGTAATGATGTCTGTGTTTTCACATGATCCAAGCGTTTGGTCTGGTGTTATGGGATATTAATGAGATGTTAATGGTCTTGCTGTGGCTTGTGTTTTGTCAGATTCTGGTTAATTCGGTGAGTCCGTCGCGGCCGGCGCTGCTGTACGAGAGCGTCCCGGTGAGCGAGGGCAGTCCGGTGCTGCGGGACACACTCTTCAGCCCAGACCTGCAGTTCATCTACACACTCACCGACAGACAGGTGAGCACACACACGTCACACACGTCACACACTTCACAGCGCTGGCTTCAGTTACAAATGATCTGGACAGGATGATTTTCAATACGGTATTCTAATAAAGCAACAATCTTTAGTGGAGTGCCTAAAACCCCCTTAGCTGTAAACCACGGCTTCACAGGGTTTATTGCTTTTATAAAACGGTTATTCCATATATGTATTAAGGTTTCACAGAATAAAGCCCAATCAAGGACCGGAAGTATTGGTTTATAATTGATGGTTAGATGTGCTTAATCTCTATCGAGGACCAAACCTGCAAAATTGAAAAATAAATAAATTACTATGTAGATAAATGTAATAAAAAAAAAAATAGTTCATTTGTAATAAAATGTAATCATGAATATATATTTTCTTAACTTTTTTAACTTATAACTTTTTTTCCTTTGTGTATTAGTTTCTGTATTTATTTTACATTTATTTTTATTCTTTTTAAGTTTTGTTTACTTGTACTTTCGTGAATTTTTATATTTATTTCATGCATTTATTTATTTTTTTATATGCATTTAATTATTCCCACATGTATTTATTTATTCATTTATTTATTTTAACTTTTCTGTGAGCGGCATGTAAATGAGGGAGGCGGTCCTTGTGGATCGCTGGTGAATCATTGGTTGAGAGCTCATGCAGAAGCCTAAGATTAAACTAATAATAGATCGCAGTTTGAGAGTGGGATGTGCCAGATCGACTGGAGAGATCCAATGTATTTTCACAGATTCACATTTATTATGTCGAATTATTTAATAGCGACTGAAATCAGTTTCTTAAGTTGATGACACCTCTTTCTACAGCGCGTGTTCATTTTGTAATCACAGAGAATCTTCACTCCCAAAAGCATTGTGGGCATAAGTTTATTGTAATCCTGTGATAGCTAAGGTCTCTACCGTCTTCTCAGGCTCACGATGCTTTTTAGAAAAGCGACTCACTGTTATAAGTTTGGCTTGATGTTAGACGCTCTGTGTTTGCAAATTCTTTCTGCAGGTTTAGTCCTCCATAACTCTCAAGTTGAAAACAATGTCATTGAAAATAAAGCTTTAAGGATAAGTTCAATTCCAGAATAAAAAATTCCTGATAATTTACCTCATGTCATCCAAGACGTTCATGTCTCTCTTGCCTTCTTCAGTCACAAAGCAGTTAAGATTTTTTTTCTCTGCTGAAATCAGTCAACTTTGTTAGCAGTTAACATAAAGTAAAGCATTATTTTAATATTTAATAGTAGCTAATTAGATTTTTAATAGTAGTTGATGTAAGTTTCAACGTTTACAAAAATCAGAATTTACATTTAGTCATTCAGTAGAAGCTTTTATACAAACGACGTACAAATGAAGACAATATAGACGCAATATGTAAGTGTTGTGACAAGTCTCTAATGCCGTACACTTAACAAGGTGTTTTTTAATAACGTATGAAAAGGATTTTCAAAATTGTTTTGAATAAATAAAAAGCAAAGAAGTCGATAGAATAGAAAATAATGGAAAACGCTTGTGTTAGAGGGTCAGGTTTTTTTAATGTCTATAAATATTATTAAATGGACCTGAACAAATAAGAACTGACAGTGAACTTATTTTTATGAACAAATGTTATCAAAGATTATTAGATCTTCTCAACATGTGTCTTTCTCACTGTTAGTCAATGCATTAACTAATGTTAAATACCTTGTTATGAAGTGTTTGGGTGGTGTTTTGAGGAGTTGCATGGAAACAGTGCGAGTCAGTTTAACCTCTAACTCTGTCTTAGTCACCAGAATGTGCTCACACTGAATTGTTGTACATTCTTGAGACTACATCAGGAAAAAGTCACAAAATTTCAAGAAATGTTGGTCAAACTGACCTGAACACAGAAGGAGGGATGAACACAAAGCTGTTCTGTGTTTGTCGGGACTTTCTGTTGTATATAGAAACTACTATCTAATATTGCAACATGTTCTCTTGTTATAATTCGTTTGAAGTGGTTTCAGTCTTGATGCAATTATGATTTAATCATGCATTGCAGTTTTGAATCATGATGTTTATCAGATCATGAGGTGATTGTTATAGCATTGACACGTGAAACAGTCACGCATGAGTGTGTGTTATAACGTTATTGTAGTCTCTCACACGCATGTAGGACATACAGTGAGAGATCAATGAGATGATGTACATTACAGTGTCATCTGATCTGATTTATGCGTTAGTGTACAGTATACACGCACACACACACACACACACACACACACCTCTGTAATATGTGTCTGCTCTATACGTCACATAAGACTCCATCGATCTGCTGTTGAACATCCCCTCCTGAATCCAGATAAAACATCATGGCTGGACACATAATCAATAATAATCATCACAAACTCCTGATATTATATGAAGTCTGATGTTAATATGCTTTGGTGTAATATATAATCATGTGTTGCTGTGCTCTTAATTTTCCATGTTTGTCTCATGTTCTGTGAAATGATTACAAAGCTGACTCTAAATTCTCATTGGTTAATCATGTCACGAGTTAGGGGCGGGGCTACCAGTTTAACTGGCCAATGAGAAACAGCGGGTGTGTTTGATATGCTCTTCTGTTGCTAGTAAAGCAGAAATATCACACTACCACTTTTAAAGGACTTTTTTTAATGATTTTGACATTTTATTTGTGCATTTAAGAGAACAGTGAGAAATATAATGGTGTCTCCCATAAGAATATGCCTGCAAAATACAAGAAGTCATTCTTTGTTCCCTGTATCTTTGTGTTCTGTCAGTTTCTATTTTTCCCTTTCCTTCACTTTTCTTCGCAGGATAATGAAAACGGCTGGCTGAGAGTCTGAGGCGCTGCTCGGCAAAAGCACAAGCTCCATTTAAAACCCTGACAGAGTAATTTAGCATTGGCCCCTTGTTCTCCAGCACTTAATTAAAAAGTGTTTGATAGCCTGTCTCCTCTCGCCTTGGCCCCGGGCAAACCATCACACGATAGGATGCTCTCCAGATGATACTCGAGTGGATATCCGACTCTAAACTCCCTCCTCAACTACACACTAAAACAACCTGTCGCCATGGTGACATCATCATTAACATGTGATCTGTGACCCTGGAGCACAAAATCAGTCATAAGGGTCAGTGTTTTGAAATTGAGATTTATACATCATCTGAATAAATAAGCTTTCCATTGATGTTTGGTTAGTTAGAATCGGACAATATTTGGCTAAGATGCAACTATTTGTAAATCTCATAATATTGAGAAAATCGCCTTTATGTTATATTGTTGTCTATTGCTACAAATATACCCAGAGACTTCAGACTGCTTTTGTGCTCCAGAGACGCATATCAGAATCTACTCAAACAGCAGCATGTGTATAGGTGTGTAGAGGTTAGCAAATCAGATCAGAGTCATTTGCATATATATATATATATATATATATATATATATATATATATATATATATATATATATATATATATGTCTTAAAGGTGCAGTAGCAAAAGACCTTGACTGACATTATAAATGAGGAATGAATTGAAAGATAAAAGAGTACAATGTGGGCTCTTAAATGGATGATTTGCCTTGAATTAAAGAGTTTAACAATAGAGGAGCTGTGATGGAGGTTATCACATGGACACACAGGAGTGTGTGTGTTTAAGCTCATGTGTTTTAAAGTCTTAACCTTTTTGTTTTGTCTAATCGAATTATTGATCATCTGGAGAAAAGTTAATCCCATAATCCTTCATATCAGCAGCGAGTGAATCATCCAGTCTTACTGCAATTAAGATCTTCAGCTGGTTGTGTGTGTGGTTCAGTATTGATTGTGTGTGTGTGTGTGTGTGTGTGTGTGTATACAGTATGTGTGTGTAGAGGCTGTATTAAAAGCCTCTTGATTGGTTGAGATGTTTTTACTAAGACACATCGACAGTAATGGAAGAGAGAGGAAGTTTCTCTCATTTCTGCATTAGGGCCGTTCACACAGCACATGTACTTCTAGTATGTACATGTGCTTTAGCTTCCACACTGGATCAATGTTAGAATTAGAATTTTAATTCTTTTGTGACAGAACAAAATTCCCATAAACTCCCATTAAGAATTGCAAATCCTAGTTGAATCAAAAGCAACAATACAGTATTAAACTATCAATTTGATAGGCTTTTTCTATAAAAACAAAATATTTTTGTTCATTTATAACACAATATACACTACTTTCAAAATGTGCGATTAATAAGATGTACGGTATGTATGTATTTATTATAAAGATATTTCTTCTGGCCTCCATGGCTGCATTTACTTGATCAAAATTACAGTGAAGGCAGTAATGCTGTGAAATATTATTTACAATGTTGAAAACAGTTCTTCCGAATATTTAGGTGGAAACTGATGCATTTTATTTTTCAGGATTCACAGATGAATAGAAAGTTCAAAAGAACAGCAAATATAATTTATTTGTAGCATTATAAATGTCTTTAATGCCACTTTTGATCATTTTAATGTATCCTTGATGAATAAGTGTTTTAAAAAAAAAGCTCAAGCTTTCGAATTACAGTTTTTCAAAAACATATTATGTTTTGTGTTTTATGATAAAAACCTTTGACTGTGAAAGTTTGTTTTTACTCCAACACAATCATTTCGCACACCACCCGTGTGTGTGTGTGTGTGTGTGTGTGTGTGGTGTTCGTATTACACACACGGTCATCATCGTGTCACATATTTGATTGACGTTTGATGCCTGAAGCTCTGAGTTTTTCCCTCATCTCTCAGAATGTGTGTGTTTTGACTCGCACTATTATCAGGTGTTGTTTGAGTGTGTGTGTGTGTGTCATTTATCTTTTTATTAATTTGCATCTGTTTTAGCTGCAGGCTGCAGTTTAACACGCTGAAGATCAGATGAACGTCGCTCTCAGCTGCTCACGAGCGTGTGTGTGTTACATGATGGGTTTTACCATATATTAAAATGACAAATTAATAGTGAATTTGCGTCAAGAGGTGTTGCTTTTATTGCATGTTCATTGTCTTTGTTCTTTTATGCTGTATATTTTCACGTACACTGACATGCTGCAGATGATCAGTTTGTTTCTCAGAGCAGCTTCTGTGCCCTAAACACACACACACACACACACACACACACACACACACACACACACACACACACACACACACACACACACACACCTGATCCCCTCATCTTCACCATCTGTTCTTCCTCTCTGCTTGTCCTCATTCCTCCATCACTGTTCCTGTACTCAGTGAATGACCACCCACACCTGACCGTATGTGTTAAGTCAAGTTTATTTGTATAGGGATTTTTATTCACGATACAAATCGTTGCAAAGCAACTTTACAGAAAATTACGTTTCTAAAGTATATTTAGTAGTAGCTTATCAGTGGTACATAAGGCAGATATGTACGAAAAAAATCAAAGATTTACATTTATGCATTTAGCATATGCTTTTATCCAAAGTGACTTACAGTGCATTCAGGTATGTGTTCCCTGGGAATTGAACCCACAACCTTTTGCACTGCTTACACAATTCTCTACCACTGAGCCACATTGACAAGATGTAGTCAAACAGACAATTACAACTATTAACAGCAATTATTATGTTGCAATCAAATTTATAGCAAAATTTGTTAGTTTTGTATATTGTTTCAGGGTTAGCATCATCTGAGGTCCTCTGAGGGTCAGCATCATCTCTTCTCAGGTGTTCTGGATCCAGACTGGAGCTTGTGTAAATCCTAGTTACGCAAACACATAATTTAGCGTAGCTGCTGTTCAAATCAAGCAAAATTTATTAGTTTAACCCAAGCTAAAGAATAAGAATGTGCATTTGATCAGATATAACTGCCATCCAAAATTGAGATGCATTATTTGAATGCTTGGTGAAAGAGATGTGTTTTTAATCTAGATTTAAACAGAGAGACTGTGTCAGACCCAAACATTATCAGGAAGGCTATTCCAGAGTTTGGGAGCCAAATGCGAAAAAGCTCTACCTCCTTTAGTGGACTTTGCTATCCTAGGAACTACCAAAAGTCCAGCGATTTGTGACCTTAGGGAGTGTGATGGATTGTAGCGTGGTAGAAGGCTAGTTAGGTACGCAGGAGCTAAACCATTAAAGGCCTTATAGGAACGTAATAATAGTGTTCTGCATCAGACACATATAACATGTTTCGTAGCTTGGCAATGTTTCTAAGATGGAAGAATGCTGTTATTGTATCATGGGAAATATGATTTTCAAAAGACAAGTTGCTTTCTAATATAACACCCAGATTTTTGACTGTAGAGGAAGTAACAGTTCATCCGTCTAGTTGCAGATTGTAATCCAAGAGATTCCGTGTACAGAACTGTTAATTATTGGTCTTCCAATCTTTTGCATTTTTAAGACACTCTGTTAGCTTAGGTAATTTAGAGGTTTCATCTGGTCTCAGTGAGATATATAGTGCAGTATCATGTATATTGAAAATAGCAGAGGACCTAGGACAGATCCTTGTGGCACTCCATATTTTACTGGTGATAAATGAGATGACTCCCCATTTAAATAAATAAAGTGGTAGCAATCGGACAGATTTAAACCATCTTAGAGCCTGCCCTTGAATACCTGTATAGTTTTGTAATCGATCTATGAGTATGTCATGATCTATGGTGTCGAACGCAGCACTAAGATCAAGTAAGACTAGAAATGAGATGCAGCCTTGATCTGACGCAAGAAGCAGGTCATTTGTAATTTTAACAAGTGCAGTTTCTGTGCTATGGTGGGGCCTGAAACCTGACTGAAATTCTTCATACAGATAATTTTTATGCAGGAAGGAGCTCAATTGAGCAGACACAACTTTTTCTAAAATTTTAAACATGAATGTAAGATTTGAAATGGGCCTATAATTTGCCAGTTTATTAGGATCTAGTTTTGGTTTCTTAATAAGAGGCTTGATAACCGCCAGCTTGAATGGTTTTGGGACGTGACCTAAAGATAACGACGAGTTAATGATATTGAGAAGCGGTTCTTCGGCTACAGGTAACAGCTCTTTTAGTAATTTAGTGGGTACAGGATCTAATAAACATGTTGTTTGTTTAGATGCAGTGATAAGTTTATTTAGCTCTTCCTGTCCTATATTTGTAAAGCACTGCAGTTTATCTTTGGGTGCGATGGATGAAACTGAAGTGTTAGACGCTGTAGAATCTACATTCGCTATTGTATTTCTAATGTTATCTATTTTATGAGTGAAAAAATTCATAAAGTCATTAAATGTTGGTGGAATATTTGAATCAGGTGGCGTCTGGTAATTTGTTATTCTAGCCACTGTGCTAAATAAAAACCTTGGATTGTTTTGGTTATTTTCTATGAGTTTGTGGATATGCTCTGCCCTAGCAGTTTTTAGGGCAGGTTTTTAGCTGGACATACTGTTTTTCCATGCAATACAATAAACTTCCAAGTTAGTTTTTCTCCATTTCAAGACTACAAGTTACTTTCTTGAGAGAGTGAGTATTACTGTTATACCATGGCACAGTACGTTTTTCTCTAACCTTTTTCAATTTGATGGGGGCAACAGCTTCTAATGTATTAGAGAAAATAGTGCCCATGTTGTCAGTCATTTTGTCTAGTTCATGTGTATTTATGGGTACACAGAGCAGTTAAGAGATCTTCTCAACATTCATTAGATAATAAGAATTTAAAATGAGGGGAAATATCATTATGAAATAAAAGTTTTTCTTTAATAGACATTGGCCACAATTAAGGACACCCATAGAAATTCTTGAGTAAAATAACTTTGAAGTATATTCCCATTCATATGCACAATGTTGAGTACTCCAGGGTGATTATGAACATGAAATTATCCAGCCATTACTTCATGTTTTTATTAAAAAACATTTATTGTTAGACTTTCATAACTTTTATAGTAAACTTTCATAGTTTACTCTTTCTTTGTTTTGCTCGTTCTTTACTGTTTTTTTCTGTTCTTGTGTCCTTCCTTCCTTTTCTTCCTTCCATCTGTCCTCTGCTTCTTCTTCCTCCACGTACACACACACACACACACAGACTGATGTTATTCTGTTTTCAGCAGGAGGGCCTCAGGGTTCTTGTCAATCAAACGGTGATCTCCGTGGTAACTGTCAGATGGCGCAGCATGTGATAAGCTGATTCTGTGCTTTCCATATGCACAAACACACACAGACACACACGCACACACACACGCAAACAGCAGCAAACATGTATCTCACACTCCAGTGCTTGTTTCTGGCTTGCAGCGTCTCTTGATTTGGCCGCAGATGTGCTGTATGACTTTAGTGACTTCTCAGATTGACTGTGTGTGTGTGTGTGTGTGTGTGTGTGTGTGTGTGTGTGTGTGTGTGTGTGTGTGCAGGTGACGCGTGTGCCGGTGGAGCGCTGCTCTCAGTACAGCAGCTGCTCTGAATGTCTGAGCTCCAGAGACCCTCACTGCGGCTGGTGTGTCCTTCACAACATGTAAGCAAACACACAAGCATGTACAGATATCTTCATAACACGCATTTCCTTTAACCAGTCTGAACTTTGGAAATAATTTGACAGATGTGAATAAATTTAATATAAGCCTGCTGTATCATATTTGATATACAAATTTCCAAGGCGTGTAAATGATCAACATGATTAAAACTTTACTGTTAAACCTGTTGCACATAATCCATTCCATGCCTTCTGTCGTCTTGAGTGGTATTTTATACTTAAGCAAGTTAAATGCACTACATTCCTCCTTCTAAACATTTAAGGACATTATTGGAGATAAAGTGATAATTATGTGTTATTATCTGTTATACTGTTCTCATTGATTTACATTAAAAGCATCAGAATTTCTTATTATAAATATCAGCATCTGCACCGAATTTAAATCTTTCATATTCTCACCATCTCATCAAAAACTGATGGGTCAGATGTTATGCTAAAAAAATAAAAAAATTATAAAAGTAATAATAATAATTAAATTAACAAATTAATACAATTATTTTAAGATTGATAAACTTCCATTTAAAAAAAAAAGATAAGAAAAAATTTAAGTATTATTTCATGTGTCCGGCTTGAAAGGGTTAAAACTCTTGATTTGTCACCCTGGGCTTGTTTTCTGAGTGTCTGTTTGTTTGCGTGTGGTTTACCTCCATCTACCATGTTTCGTCACATCAGTTCATCAAACTATAGAATAAAGACGTTGTAGAAATATTATGATTCACATAAATGTCATTGAGACTGGTCTGATCTCACTCACAGGAGAAACATTAGCAGGATTTCAGAACTGAACTGTGGTTAAAAAATAATTAAAAGCCAAAAAAGACTCCCATCATCCTCTCTTCTGAAGTAACCGTCACGTTCAGTTGTAGTCGCTGAAGATTGAGATGTCAGCTGTATCTTTAGATGTCTGCGTTTGCCCTTCGGATCGGTGAAGTCTGTGTGTTCATGTCTGAGCGCTCAGCAAACACCAGCATCAGCGTCTCAGCTGTGGAAAACTATTATGTTCCTCGAAACCTTCTGGCAAACATTAGCAGCAAATAGACCTGTGCCACAATTTTACCACAGTTTTACCCACAAAGCAGCAGTTTTGCAAGCAGTTTAAATGGTTTTCCCATGTTACATCTCCAGTAAATGCCAGAGCACAAAAGTCAGCTTCCAGATGTAAAAACCCCTTTTATTTTCACCATAGTGAGAGAATTATTTTTAACAATGTCATAAACTGTAAGGCTGAACACTATATCTATCATGTTGAGAACTCTGCTCATGTGTTTGCATAATGATGCATGTAAAAGTTAATGACCAAACGTGTCATTTTAATGTAAAAAAATAAATACATTATTTTTCAAATACTGTACATTATTTTAGGTCCTCTATGCCCCGTCTCTTTCAAACACATTGTTTTCTACAAAGTCCCTCCTTCCGACAAGCGCAGTCTGCTCTGATTGGCCAGCTGACCCAGTGCACTGTGATTGGCCGAACACCGCAAGCACTCGTCAGAAATATAATACCCCTTTCCATAATCATGAGCTTCTTCCTTTAAAATAAATATAAAGATAGTTAATAATGTCCTTAGTTTTACCATCAGTTCAAGCTGAAAGAGGAACTCCCCTGTGTGACCGTTTCTCTCTCTCATATGCGTACACATACACACACGGGCACGCACGCGCACGCGCACACACACACACACACACACACACACACACACACACCTGACAGGCAAACCCCACATTTGAACATTCAATAGCAATTACTTAAACTAATAACATACTTACAGTAGCTGATTCAGAAGCGCCAGATTGTCATAGCAAAGTCAGAATGACCTCCTCTCCTAGGTTCATGAAACAGTAGTCCATAAAATGTGTTGCTGTTCTGTTGTAAGGAATCTTAAAGATTCCTAAATGCATCTACTTTCGGAAGAACAAATAAAGTGCTTTTGCTTTCTCCTCGATACACACACATCTCCCTGACATGACTGCTTCAACACTAACTGTGTTACTGAAGCCACGCCTTCTTTCTTTGCGTGAACATTTGGGTGGCTTTACGCAAATATTTCCACGTACTGATGTAGACATGTGGGGTGTGTTTGAACGAGGCGTTTCACGGGTGCTTGGCAGAGTCTTGACATTGATAAAGAAAATCTCTTTGGATTTGAAACTTTAGTCTTTGCAACTTTACAGATCTTTATGAACCAAGAGCTTGTAACACTCAAAAGAGAAAGGAAAAATTTAAATTGCATTATATGACCCCTTTAAAAGTTCCCAGTGTTGCTGCAGATGAAATGTAATGCGAATAACATTTAAATAGATATTTTTTTTTTTTACAGGTTAGACATTATTTATCACTCAAACCATTCTCTACCTGTCCATATCCGCCATGTTTGTAGTTTTTAAACACGTTTTATGCATGCTTGTAGTTCTAATTGAATTCTAATCAAATTAATCAAAATAATTGATAATGCTTTTATCACGGTATACAGTATTATCAGGATATTAAAATTTAGTTGTAAAAAAAGGGTTGTCACAATACAGTATATCAGGTTTAATAACTTTTTTCTTTTAACAAAAATAACTGAACCTTTAAATACAATGATTCAATACACAAAAAAATTATAAGTAATTTTTTTTTACACAGATTTAAGTGCAAAAGAATTATAAAGACCAATATGTATCACTTTACCTCATAAGTTAACCTTAGTTGCATTAACATTCACAATGAGTTACAGAAGTTATTGATCTTTGTTTAAAAAAATACAACTCTTAGTTCATGTTAGCTCATTAAATACCACAGTTGATTTTAAAGATGTGTTGTTAAATATCGGAATTACCTGAGATTAATGAATGTTTACTAATGAAGTCCTAATGTAAAGTGTGACTAAACAATAAAGATTCAAAACAGTTTTAAACAGTGTCTAGGGCATGTTGTAGTCCAGATTAAAGTAAAAAAGTATTAAAATAAATGGCCTATTAAGTCTAAATATTTATGTATTTGGCACAGTGATGAACATCATAGCGAATAAACAAATATTCAGAATCAGAAAGAGCTTTAATGCCAAGTATCAGGAAACTTCAGGAGCTTGACAGAGGGGTCTTTAGAGGTGCTGTCGTTGGTGTACAGCGAGAAGAGCAGTGGGGAGAGAACAGAGCCCTGAGGGGCACCAGTGTTGGTGGAGCAGCTGTTTGACATGAATTTCCCCAGTTTCACTAACTAATGTGAGTTCACGTTGTCTCAGGTTCATATGCTTTTTTGCTTAAAATTCCATTTGTATTTATGATTCATCAGGGAGCTGGTCTGTTCGGTTCATGGCTTGGAGCTCTTTATTGAAGAATGTTTCTTAAATCCCTGGAGAAAACAAATGTTTAGCCCATAAGCAGCTTGTCCCTCACAGTTTACACAGCCTTTTTATTGTTGATTATACTAAAGTTTAATAACACTCAAGGGTGTTTTGTAGATATGTAAGTTTATTCTCTCTGTGCTCAGTTGTTCTCGCCGCGATCGCTGTGAGAGAGCCGACGAGCTGCAGAGATTCACCTCCAGAGTGGATCAGTGTGTGGAGCTCACGGTCCAGCCCAACAACATCTCCGTCACCATGGCCCAAGTCCAGGTGTGTGTGTGTGTGAATGAGATCAGAGACAGCACTGCGTATCTGTCACCTCTCCATAGATGTTGAGGAGCGGTGCACTATATGTAGCGTCGCAGACACGCAGCAATATGGAGCAGCAGATGTCATGCAGAGTGTATTTTAAAAACAAGCAGATGAATTATGGGGACGTGGGCCAAGCTTTTTCACTTTGTCTGTTTTCTCCATCGATCTGCCAGCTGGTCCTGCAGGCCCGCAACGTCCCGGATCTTTCCGCAGGGGTGGACTGTTCCTTCGAGGATTACACCGAGACCGAAGGAACAATACACGGATCACGGATCTTCTGCCTCTCGCCGTCAGCCAAAGAGCTCGTCCCCATCACACGCCAGCAGAGTCAGTGAACACACACTGCTATCACACACACTAACACTCACATTGCAGAAGAAGCCAATACAACCGAGAGTCTTGAAGATTACGAGTATTGTCGGTGTATGATGGTTATTATATAACAGCATCAGTCTGTTCCACAGATTCAGTCAGTGTTTTTGTTTTCAGATCATCATCATCATATCTGTCCTGAATAGTTTGAGGGATTATTGTGTCCTTCATAGGATTGGGCATTGAAGAGCAGCTTTTATTCAGATACGGCTGCATTTAGGAAACATACTGAAACTAAGTGGTTTTTGTAATTTTTGATTGCTTTGATGGTTCTGAAAATATGTATTCTGTTGCTAAATATGCTGATTTTGATCCGCCTAGTGTCTACATAATTGAAAATGCTGCATCAAAGCTGTTTGCTATTGATGTTTAATGCTTTTTTTAATTGTCTGAGCTTGAGAAGCAGTTCTCAAAAGCAATTTAAAACTCAGAAAAATAAGACAATTTTTTTTTAATTGAAATCAAAATCGCAACCATTATTTACAATTTTTAGTCCTGAATCATCTTAGTAAAACATAGTAAGCTGGAATCGCCTGCAGGGTTATTATAGTAAATTAAGATTAAAACCCACAAAACAAAGTTTTCATTACTTATATATATTTCAATGTAATGAATCGAACGATGTGAATTGGGATGCAAATGTAGACTTGATTAAGCTCAAAACCATTTTATGTAGAAAACATAAACCTGTGTTTAAACAATACGATATTAAAGCACAAGTGAACTAACGCACTGCATTGTTTGTGAAGTTCTGAAAGCAACAAGACTCTGGAGAGTTTAGTGAAAGAGTGTTTAGATAGCAGCTGATTCTGCTGTTCCTCATCCAGAGGCTGAGATCTTATGAAGCTCTTTTCTCTTTTATTTGTCCCTCTGAAGGAGACACTCATGTGGTGAAGCTGTATCTGAAATCGAGGGAAACTGGGCAGAAGTTCGCCAGTGTGGATTTCACCTTCTACAACTGCAGCATCCACAGATCGTGAGTGTCTCTTTCTCTCTTTATCTCTGCTCTTCTCGTTTTACCCACAAGCTCCTCACCACTCGGGGGGTGGGGGGGGTCAAATTTCTGTTGCCATGGCAACCGGTGGCGTGTTGATTGACAGTTATTCTCTTGAAAGCAGACTGTGGTTCGAGTCCTGCAGATAGTGGGACCCCCAGATGAACGTCTCAATGAGTTTGTGTGTCATGTGTGCTTCTAAGACACTCCAGATGGGTCCGGCCTCTTTTGGGAGGTCTGTGTGTAGTGTCTTATTGCAGGACAGATGAACCCAAAGCTGTCTCCTGAGATATAATACACACACACACACACACACACACACACACACCTAAGAGTAACAGCATCTCAGATACACAATACCTTCCCATACACACACACACAGACACACACAATCAGCAGTGAGCTTTAAAACTAGGTCACACTGCTCTTTTCTGATAAGACCAGCTTGTGTACTTGAAAAATACACACTGCATATGAGTATTATCATAATTGGATAATCACATGCTGCTTTATTCAATGCGTCCACATCTCTTAAAGCACAACTGCAGTTTAGAGGACTGTATTTTGGATAATATAGTGTTATTATGGACATTGTCAAAGCTTTGTGTAGATGAGAAAAAAAAAACAAGAGGAAATGTGTGAATTTCATCAAAACGTCAAGAACATTTCCAGGCTATATTAAAATCAAATGAAGAAATAAGAGTATTTTTTTTTTTGCACATTAAAATGAAGCCTATTTTTGAGCCCTTTTTTGTTGCAATATTTTCATAGCTTTAAAAAAAAATTATCTATATTTTTTTTTGCTTAATTTTCATGAAAAAATTAAATTGCAATGCAAAACATCTTAGTGGTTTAAAAAAAGCATGCTTCATTTTCTCTATATAAAAAATAGTTTCTTATCTCCTTTCTTTTTGAGGAGAAATATGAGCTGCCCACTTTTTTGTGAGATTCACCTAAATGGAGTTTGTCTGATGAGGGCTTTCGGAGGTGTTCGGTGTCCTTTTTGTAGAAGGCTTTAGAACAGCCCAGCGTCTTAATGAATGTGAATGAAGGAAGTGAGCGTCCCGGTGTTAGATTTCCTCTCCTCCAGCGTGTGTTGGGTTTATGCTGATCAGGGACGCCCGTCTGTGGGGGAAGAGAGCTCAGCGTGAGACACCCACAATCAGCCCCACTCCAGACGGGACGGCGATTAAAGCCTCTCTTGGGATCGCTGCAGGGGTCAGGGAGAAAAATAAGGTCACATTTATCATCTTCTTACCACTTATTTTAAGAAATCTCTGCTTTAAGTGAACCGGATTGCGTAGTTTAAATTGAATTGGTAATGGTTTGGGGGAAAACATGGAGGAGAAAGAAAATACAAAAAAGAGTCGCAAGTTTCAAGAGTCAGGATAGATGGCAGATTTATGAAATGAGCTACATGTGTAAACCAGAGATGAATGGATGACCGTCTGTTTATTATGTAGTGCTGTTTGAGGGCTGTGGGTCTGAATTTTGCACTCAAAGATTTTTGTTGAAATCATCGTCGGGAAATATTAAAAAAAAAAAAAAAACATGATCTCACAATTCTGAGTTTTTATCTTATACTGTAATTTCGATGTTTGTGGGTTTATCTCAGAATCCAGAGTTTGTTGTTAACTTTATATCATAACTTTCTCTCGTTTTCAGGTTAATATCTTATCATTCGTAATTTCTCATAATTACAAATTGGGAATTTATATCTCACAATTCAGACTTCTTTTCTAGTAATTCTAGAAAAATACACAGTAAAGTCCAAAAAAAAAAAAAAACAATATTGATGAAGCAATATTGCATTGTGGCATTAACTGATAGTCGGTCTTTACTGTCTTTATCTGTTTATGCATGTACTTGCATATCTCAGACATGTTGTGTGTTTCACCTGCATCTATTTGTTCTCCATCACGGCCACCCTCTGGATTTATTCCTGCTGATTAGCAGATTATGTGTCTCTGGAGACGCAGCATTAACAAACTAACAAATGGTGCCTCGATGGGGGATCATTACCTACTCAAACACACACACACACACACACACACACACACACTCCACCACATGTGCTTGTGCTTCCTCACGGGACTCAGAGATGCAACCATTATGCAGCAGAATCCTTTAGCGCTGCTGGTGTAAACATGCAACATGCTCATAAAATGAGACGGCATGCCATTGTGGATGATTTAGGGTTTTAAAGAAAGGAAAGTGAACATTTTGTTAACCGATATTATGCTTTAGATTTTTAGATTTAGATTATTGAATGCAAAAAACAAAACAAAAAAAAGATTCTAAAAAGTACAATGACATGCATTTTAAAAATCTATTGTTACATTATATACTCTTTATATTATATTTTCTCTCTCTCATATGCATATGTATGATTTTTACGATTATGCTTTTTGGGTTTATCTGATAATATTTTTTTTTTGTAATATTGTATTTATTTTGTAAATAAAATAATAAAATAATAATTGTTAAATTTATTGATTATTTTATATATATATATATATATATATATATATATATATATATATATATATATATATATAAATAATATTTTTTATTTTTTTTTAAAGCCTTGTGGTATGCTGATCTCTTTAAGATAGCAGATTTCATTTGGCAATCATTTCTCAACTCTGATTGTCCAGCATCAATTTATGCCACTGAGTGAACAATTTGCTGGACTTAATTCAGAATAATTGAAACAAATGACTTTATATTGCAGTCAGAAGCCTCAGATGCTTTCAGAGTCGGTGAGAGACGCTTCAATCTAATAAAAAATGAGCCGTTCCTCTAATACTCGTCTGTGGATTTTGAGTTTTCATTTATATGTAGTGTTCTGAAAGGTTGTGTTTTAGTTGGTATGTTCCCTAAGTAGGCAGCTGCCTGTGTAGACTGTAAGCAGCAAGTCAGTGCACAGATATCTGCTTTCTCTCTTTTTTATTATCTACTCTGGTCATGTTTTAATGGCAAATCCTTGTCTCTTTTCTCTCTCTCTCTCTTTCTCTTGTCATCGTTCACTTTTTCTTAAACCGGAGACACTTAATAAAGTGGATCTTTGTGAGGGAATGAGAGATTATTTCACACACTTTCGTGGGCAGAGTGAGTGTGTTTTGGCTTGATTCTGTGTCTCATCTGTATTGTCTGTTTCTCTCCAGGTGTTTGTCCTGTGTGAACGGCTCGTTCCCGTGTCACTGGTGTAAATACAGACACTTGTGCACTCAGAACGCCAACGACTGCTCCTTCCAGGAGGGACTCGTCAACATGTCAGAGGTAAGAAACACATCCACAAATAAAGGTTTGTTTTTGAAAGAAGTCTCTTCTGTTCACCAAGGCTGCATTTATTTGATCAAAAATACAGGGAAAATTTTGAAATCTTATTACAATTTAAAATAACTGTTTTCTATATGAATCTCTGTTAAAGTGTAATTTATTTCTGTGATGCTCAGCTGTATTTTCAGCATCATTCCTCCAGTCTTCAGTGTCACATGATCTTCAGAAATCAGAATAATATGATGATTTACTGCTCAAGAAACATTTCTGATTATTATCAATAGAGATCGACCGATATGGGTTTTTCTATAGCCGATGCCGATGTTTAGAGGTCAGGGTCAGCCGATGGCCGATATGTGCTGCCGATTTTTAGGGCCGATATCTTGAAGTTTTCCCCTTCATTTGCATGCTAAATATATATATATATATATATATATATATATATATATAAAAGTCAATCATTTGCATTAAAGTTTTAGAGCATTTATCAAGTAGAATTTTTCAAGTTTGTGGGAACATAAATGTAAACTTAAATATACATTTAAATAAAAACAATTTTAGAAATAAAAATGAATTAAACTGAAAAATATAAATATATAAAAAATAAATAACAGTAGTGCTGCAAACACACTAGCAACCAGCAACATTTGTGTTTGGTATAATGACACAGAACATCTAAAGTGCATTCTAATTTCAAACTTACATCGCAGTCTGTTCATTATTAAAATAAAGTCCAGGCAGCCAAACATTTAAACGTTTAAATAGACCGTAGTATACCGGTCCACTCTGCTGTTATGCCAAGGGCGTTTTTGCTCATGTGAAGAGGATGATCTTTCCGTCTAGTTTACATTAAATAAATAAAAAATATTATAGTTTAACATTCAGATACATTGCGAATATGGAAACATTTGGATATGTGCAGAACGAGACGTGAGCAATAACCTCCAAATACATCTAGTCAAACCCGCGCTCGCTCGTCCTCGTATGGATCGGATCATTTTTCGGATCAGCAAAAAAAAAAAAAAAAAAAAAGGCCAAGACAAATAAACATACGTTTTGTCTTTTTTTTATTAACATTAAATTATTAAATTAAAGTATATGAAATCAACTTAAAGTGCACATAATATCTTCTTTTTAACATAATAACCGGACTTCTCATCTTCCAGTGTGCTGTGATGAAGTGAGCAGTTATCATCACACAGCTCTCCGTCCCCCTGGACGTCCACCCGTCTGTCGTGAGCGCAACAGAGGATGCTCGGGATAGTTCATCCACAACTGTTTTCTTCTCCTGTTCATATAAAGCTCTGGTACAATCTTTTCACTCTAACCTCTTTCCTTCATCATTATATCTGACAGGGAATCCAAAATGAAACGGTCGTTCAAGCTCCTCCGTTCCTCCGCTCGCCATGACCACTGAGTGTGGACTGAACATGCGCAACTTTTTTTTTTTTTTTCATAAATCAATCCGCGGGTCACGCGTGTGCCGAACCGAAGATATTGATCAATGATGATCCGTTGCACCACTACTATAGTGTCATTTGAAAACATTGCAGTTTCGTTTTACATTTGAAAACATTGCAGTTGCGTTTTAAAATACAACAACAAGCACCATGAAACCATTTAAAGAGGCACATTCAGCGGTCTCCTTGACGGGAAACAGTCAACAAAGTAAAATGATCTCCAACGTATGGCGCGCTCTCTTCATTTGATCAAATGATCATAATCACATCTATTCATTTTACAGTCCTGCTACTAGCATTTTATTCAGACTAAAACCCCTTTAATTCGGGTGAGAAAGCGTTTTTTCCAAGTGGCTTTTGCACATAATAATAATACCGCTGCAGACGCATTTTGCAGCATTAAGGTGATTAATTGATCATTAATTTAAACGACGATCGATCATGGAAATTATCGAATATTGACATCCCTAAATACAAATGAGTTGGATGGAAAACTGGTTATTGTCTGCATCAAACCATGCTTCCGAACAAATGTGATTCACCGTTCTGGGCAGCTCCAGGACAGCTGTCTCTCCGAGCACGGTGCTGTCTGTGAGCGGGGCAGAGTGACGTCAGAGACAGTTTACTTTGGTAACGTCACGCTGCAGTGTTTGTTAGAGCTGTCAACTTCTCCACCCCATTTACAGAGTGAAATTCTCTGACTACATTTATCTCCCAGGACTGCAGTTGAATCTTCCAAAAGTTTTGGCTTGGGGTGCTTCACATGCAGTGGCAGCAGCAGCACTTTCCACCGCACCAATAACACGGGGCTGCCCGCCGACGTGCCTGATTTTAAATCGGCGCTACTAAACACGGATATCGGCCGATGCCGATATATTAAAAAATGACAAATATCGGCCCGATATATCGGTCGACCTCTAATTATCAATGTTGAAAACAGTTGGAAACAGTGATGCATTTTATTTTTCAGGATTCACAAATAAATAGTTGCCTCAGAAGAACAGCATTTATTTGAAATATAAAAAATCTTTAGTAACATTATAAATGTCTTTACTGTAACTTTTGATCAATTTAATGTATCTTTGCTGAATAAAAGTAGTAATTTCTTTAAAAAAAAAAAGTCCTACGTATCCCAAACTTTGGAAGCTAGTGTAACAGATAATTAAACATTAATAATTAATGTATATAGTTGTATTACTCTTATCCAGCATTTTTTTAATGTAAAGAACCTCAGGATTTCTTATAAAAATTTAAAGCAATGTTATTTTAGTATTTTAGTATTGTTGAGATACTTTTATAATTTTTATTAAAAGTTTTTATTTTTTTCATTTTTATTTTCAGTTAGTTTTAGTAATTGTGTTTTCTGTTGTTGTCCCTTTTATCACTTTTTGTTTATATATCTGTGCTAATTTGTATTAATTTTATTTCAGTTTTAGTTCAACTAGCTGTAAGTTTTTTTTTATTTTTTTATTTTGTATTAAATTGCAGTTAATGTTCATTTTATTTCAAGTGACATTTTTTTAATTGGTTTAGTTAGGTATAATAACCCAAATTCAAAGCAGGTACTAAGTAAGTAAATGTTAAATTCTTCTCAAATCATCCAGTCAAAACTGATAAATAAAATCAATTCCTGCCAATTTTGTTTTCACATTAAATATCCAGTTTCGCTTGTAAATGCATCACATGACAAGTGTCACACATCACAAGATGCGAGTATAAATGGGCTGCAAACTGCATTTGACGTTGAGTTTAAACACAAAATGTGTTCTGATTGGCCGAGATGTCATCGATTTGTTCTCTCTTTCGCTGTGTGACACTGGAAACCTGATGCATCGCGGGGGTTTATCTCTGGCTTCCTCCTCCTCCGTCCTCAGATTTCCACTCATGAGAAACCAGATCTGCTGTACTGAGGAGGAGTGAGATAAGACCAGAGAGTCCGCTCATCGCCGCTCGCTCATTGGCTGACTGCAAGTCCGCTGGGAATCTCCCATAATTCAGTGTTTTAAAAGCCTGTAGGAGAGCAGATGAAGCGCTGGTTTCCTCTAATAGTCTCCAGATGTGTGGAGGGAGAAGGTTCTGGCTCTTGCGTGGGAGATTACATTAGAGATGTGACGCCACTGTCTGACAGCTTGTGAACATCGTACAGTCTAATGAGGTTCTGGAAGGTTCCACAGCCAATCAGATCTCTGCGTGATGCTATACAAATATTAAACTAAAGTTTGAGTCCGAGTTCATGCAGATTTGCCAGAATAAACCTTTTCCTGAAATCTGTTTGCATTCTGCCAGTGAAGTGTAAATCACTGGCTTTGAAACTAGATCTGCCATTATTTTTATTTAAAATATATATATGTGTTTTTTTCTTTTACTCCCCATATGATATTTTCAAATTTTATTAACACTAGGCAGAGGTATTTTATATATATATATATATATATATATATATATATATATATATATATATATATATATATATACATGATGAATGTTTTTAAAATGATGGTGGGATTATTTGGCTTTTTTATGTTCAGTCATGGGAAATTTTGTTATGAGGAAATTTTGAAAATAGTGATTTCTTGACGTTGTGGAAATGCCATGTTGTTTTCGTTTGCAAATATTAATTTTCACTATAGCTCAGCTCTGAAATATTTAATTTGGCTAGAAATGGATGTTTATGGGTGCAGATTGTTTTAAAAAGATTTTTTTTTAATAAATCCCAGTGAAAATTCAGTGAATTGACATGACCATTGAAAAGTTTAAAATGGTTTTAGTCTTTTCCGCTCCCCAAGACTGCGTTTACTTACTGAAAAATACAGTAAAAAAAATATGATATATTATTATAATTGAAAAGAACTGTTTTCAATATGAATATATATTCAAATGTAATTTATTGCTGTGATCAAAGCTGAATTTTCATCATCATTCATCATTCAAGTCCTCAGTGTTACATGATCCTTCATTTTATTTTTCAGGATTCACAGAAAGTTTAAAAGAACAGCATTTATTTGAAATGGAAATCACTGTCACTTTTGATCAACTTAACACATCCTTTCTAAATAAAAGTATTAATTTCTCACAAAATTCTTATTGACCTCAAACTTTTGAGCAGTATCTTAAACGGAGAGAACTGGTTTAACTGCAGCTGAAGCTTGACCTCCTGATGAAGACACTGCTGGTGAATCTGAATATAATGTGTGACAGTAGTTTTACATTAGTGGACGCTCTCGAGTCTCTTACATCAGTGAGGGTCAGACGTTTGTTTTAATGTCCTGCAGTTCAGTGTAAATCATGCTGACGTTCGTAATGAAGTCACTGCTGATTTGATGTTCCTGCCAGATTTGCCTCATCTCATCTTTTGCACACGCATGTGGCTCTGTTCACCATTCCAGTAACAAAGCCAGAATATGTGAGTGGTGGCGTCTGTTAGAGGCTTCGAGTCAGAAGAGATGTGAACAGTGCGCTTCAGTTTTAACACATGATCTGTTCTTTCACTTTTCCTGTCACGCCGCACTTAAGGTTTATTTTTTATCAAATGCATGCAGTGAAACACACCAGTCTTCAACAGCACCTACATTCCAGAGAGACCATAAAAACGGCTCACATGGCCTTTGGCATCACCTTTGACCCTATTACCCACAATTCTCTGCTTTAGCATGCTGATATTCGGCTTTGTTCGCTCCTTCTTTCCGGTTCATACTGTTTTATGCTTTCCTCTCTCTCTCTCTCTCTCTCTCTCTCTCTCTGTAATATTCATCGCTGGGATGCATTGGGCAGCTGAAGCACAGATCTAATCCACTTTGAATAATTAAACCAGAGGAGGAGGAGAGAGAGAGAGAAATGACTTTATCAGAGTGATTACTTCCTCTCTTGTCTTCCCTCTCTCTTCCTCTTGGCTTTGTTCTTGGCCTCCGACTCTCTCACGCTTCCATCACTTTTATATTTATACGCATCACTTGTGATTTGTAGCGTGTCTGCTCCGTACGCTGCTGTGCTGTCTACATAGACAGTATTTTTAGGCTTCGCTGGCGTCCTGAAGCAGAGGCTGGTCCAAAAGATAGGCAGCAGCTCTGTGCTGTCTTGTAAGATAACTCGTTTTTGTCGAATTCTTAAGAGGAGGTTTTATTGTATCCTACACAGAAAAGACAATCCCAGAATGCATTGCAGCGAGTCATATATCACGCTGCATTCAGGTGCAAACGATCGTATATCTGAGGTGTGACACATGTCAGTTAGTGAATCATGACTGATGGATAATGGTTGGAATCATTGTAATTCTAGCATTCTTTATATGCGGTTATACTATTTGTTCATATTTTGAATGGCTTTTATGTATTTTTAATTTTAATTAAAGTTTGACGCTTTATTTTGTGAATTTGTCATTTATTTATTGTTTTTATAATTCTATTATGCTTTCATTTATTATTTCAGTTTCAGTTTTAGTACTTATTTCAGTTAGTTGCCTAGGCAACATTTGTAATTGTTTCATTAAATATTTATATTTTTTATATACCATTATATTATCTATAAATATTTTAAATGAGCTTTTATTTTTAAATTTGTAGTTTTATTTTTAGTTTAAATTTTTGTAATTTTGTTTTGTGAATGTAATTTTTATATATATATATATATATATATATATATATATATATATATATATATATATATATATATATATAATATTATTATTATTATTATTATTATTTTTTTTTTTTTTTTAAGTGAGCCTGTTAAGCTTTAATTTATTTTTATTTCAAATAAAATTAATTAAAGTTAGTTACCAAGGCAACATTTCTAGAGTTATTAATTAAATATTTATATTATTTATATTTTATTATTTTTTAATATTTAGAAGTAGCTTTTGTATTTATATTTGTAATTTTACTTTTAGTAAAAAAAAATATATTTTTAGACTAATTTTTTATTTATAGCCATGAGGTTGATAGTAATGCTCCTCATTTATTGCGTTTTGAGATTTCAAGCCTGTGCGACACAACTGCATTTACTAGTTAATTTTCTTTGCCACTGCGAGAATAAAAAAAATACTCAAAGCATCAGTTACACACCTAATGCTCACCCTTTGCTCTTCATTTTGTTGAATTAGCACTATAAAGCTTCCTGTCTTTGTCAGTTATTAATAAAGAGAGCACCAAACATGCAATTGTCCATTGCATCCAATTATTTCACCGAGCAAACTCAAATTTGCAAACCTGTAGGCTGGAAGTTCCCAAAGGAGCCTAAAGGCAGCAAAAATGCATCCAAGATCGCAGACAGAGCCTGGAGAAATACTGACTTTCTTCTTTTAATATGAAAAAGTAATTCAGTTGCACCCAATAATTGTGTGTGCTGTGTATTTATGCTTATGATTATCCAGCTCCATGTTAAATTGTTAATAGAGTATTGTGTTTTTCATATCAGTCACTCTTGAGCTCTACTTTAGTTCAGATGCAGTCTTTGAAGACACTCTCTAGTGAACACTAGGAAGAAAACAGATCCTCGACTGAAGATGTCACTACAGATGTGTGTCGATGGGTGATCGCTCACTGAAGAGCTCGGACATCTAAACCACGTCTGCTTTCCGTCTGATTTATCTCTGGAATATTTAAATGAGGCCATTTAATTCAAATAAATTACATTTAGACATTTAAATGAGTTCAGCACACTGACTTGAGGATGATCAGTGGCTTCTTGAAGTCGTATTATGGCTCATTTTCCATTTATTGAGCAAAGCTGTTTTCTTCAGTGGATGTTATGGCTCTTGTGCTCCGGGCCGCTGGAGGATTTAAATATAGTCGCTCTGCCTCGGCTTACCGGAACAAATATTAATGTCTCACGGCTGGAGATGTGATATTTTAGGAGCAGGTATGGCATAGTTAGAGTAAAACCAATAATCTATGAGCAGCTCTTACTGCAGTGTTAATAACTGTGTTTGTGCACAAAACCATTCGAAACTGGTAAGATGTTTTATAATAAAGTTTCTCCTGCTCACCAAGGCTGCATTGATTTGATACAGTAAAATTCTGAAACATTATTACAATTTAAAACAACGGTTTAATACGTGAATATCCATTAAAATGTAATTTATTTCTGTGATGCGCAGCTGAATTTCTGCTGATTTTCTGCTCAAGAAACATTTCTGATTATTGTCAATGTTGAACACAGTTAATCTACACAATATTTTTGTGGAGATTGTGATGCATTTTATTTTTCAGGATTCACAGATTAATAGAATGTTCAAAGGAACAGCATTTATTTGAAATAGAAATATTTTGTAACATTATAAATATCTTTACTGCCACTTTAGATCATTTTAATGCATCTTGCGAGACATAACAATGCTGCTGACCTCAGTCTTTTAAATGGATGTGGATGATTGTTTCATGATTTACTTTGACTAAAGGTGCTTCAGTTTGACCAACACTCTACCAAATCTCTATATCTTGGTATGGCTGTTGTTGTAAAGACACATAAAGCTCCAGATTTGGTTCCTTCAAAATAATGTAGAGTTTCAAAAAAATTCCTGAGGGTAATTTTGGACAGTTTTAGTGAGCAAACATCCTTCCTGAAAACATGTGGTTTCTGGTTTACGTCTGTACGGTTGCTGTGGTTTAGAGGCGTGTGGGCGGCTGACCGGATGCTGCTGTGGTCACTCGTTACACTAAATAAGCAGGAGCCAGGAAACCAGAGCTCTTACCAAAAATACTGTCAGTTTGCTCATGAAATCAGAACGACATCAAGAGATCTTCCCTCAGTTGAGGGGGAATGGCTGCTAGACACCTGGAGGATCTCCTGCTCTTGCTTCTGTCCAGTTTTATACAATTAATACTTTTCATTAATGATGCATTAAATTGATCAAAGGTCACAGCAACAACATTTATAATGTTACAATATATTTATATATTAAGACAAACTACAGTCGTGGCCAAAAGTTTTGAGAATTACATAAATATTGGAAATTGGAAAAGTTGCTGCTTAAGTTTTTATAATAGCAATTTGCATATATTCCGGAATGTTATGAAGAGTGATCAGATGAATTGCATAGTCCTTCTTTGCCATGAAAATTAACTTAATCCCAAAAAAACCTTTCCACTGCATTTCATTGCTGTCATTAAAGGACCTGCTGAGATCATTTCAGTAATCGTCTTGTTAACTCAGGTGAGAATGATGACGAGCACAAGGCTGGAGATCATTATGTCAGGCTGATTGGGTTAGAATGGCAGACTTGACATGTTAAAAGGAGGGTGATGCTTGAAATCATTGTTCTTCCATTGTTAACCACGGTGACCTGCAAAGAAACGCGTGCAGCCATCATTGCGTTGCATAAAAATGGCTTCACTGGCAAGGATATTGTGGCTACTAAGATTGCACCTAAATCAACAATTTATATGATCATCAAGAACTTCAAGGAAAGAGGTTCAATTCTTGTAAAGAAGGCTTCAGGGCGTCCAAGAAAGTCCAGCAAGCGCCAGGATGGTCTCCTAAAGAGGACTCAGCTGCGGGATCGGAGTGCCACCAGTGCAGAGCTTGCTCAGGAATGGCAGCAGGCAGGTGTGAGCGCATCTGCACGCACAGTGAGGACAAGACTTCTGGAAGATGGCCTGGTGTCAAGAAGGGCAGCAAAGAAGCCACTTCTCTCCAAAAAAAACATCAGGGACAGATTGATCTTCTGCAGGAAGTATAGTGAATGGACTGCTGAGGACTGGGGCAAAGTCATATTCTCCGATGAAGCCTTTGGGGCATCTGGAAAAAGGCTTGTCCGGAGAAGAAAAGGTGAGCGCTACCATCAGTCCTGTGTCATGCCAACAGTAAAGCATCCTGACACCATTCATGTGTGGGGTTGCTTCTCATCCAAGGGAGTGGGCTCACTCACAATTCTGCCCAAAAACACAGCCATGAATAAAGAATGGTACCAAAACACCCTCCAACAGCAACTTCTTCCAACAATCTAGTGATGTGTCGTTCTTGAACGATTCGTTCATTTTGAACGAATCTTTAATGTGACTCGGGAAGAACGAGTCGTCTCGGGGAGTGATTCGTTCAGTCGCGCATGCGCATTATTCTATAGGTTCTGTTCTAGTAGTAGTGATTCACCATACATGTCTATGGATTCACCTGTCAGTCAATGGAGTCTTGAGCCGGAAAGAGAATTGATTAGTTCATAGTTCGGGTCTATCGGGTTTTTGACTCGTTCCTTAATCACGTGACAGCCACATACACTAAAACCATAGACAGTAAAAGAATGAAGTATTGAGCCGGAAAGAGAATTGATTAGTTCATCTTTCGGTTCTTCGGGTTGTTCGTTCTTTTGTCCCGTGATGTGACAACATTGGCTAGAGTAATTATTAAATCAGATTGTCTGTATAAACCATACTTTTGTAACATATGACACTTTATAAACATTAAAAAACACTGTGTACATACTTTTGAATTGTTGTTTATTGTTTATTTTTGTGCCAGAAAAGCTATGTAACAAAGAGGACAACTATTCCAAAATAATAAAAAAGTAAATAATTAAAAATAAAATTAAAATTAAAAGATAATAAAGCCACAGGGTCTAATAACCTTAACAAATGAACTTTAAAAGTACAATATAAAAAAAGAAAGAAAAAAAAGAAAAACTAAATATTGCACAACAAGCTTTGCTTTTTTTATATAATAATTTAAAATGAATACATTTTAAAATAAATAACACTTTTGTGCCAAAATAAAAACTTTATATCAAAGAGGATAACTATTCCCCAAATAATTTTAAACCATTTAAATAAAAATAAATGAAAATTAAGAGATACTAAAGCTAAGGAGCTTTATAACAATAAGAAATTACCTTTAAAATCACAACAACAACAAAAATATTGCACAACAAGCTAGTCTTTGTCTAAATAAATAAAAATAAATAAGCTTTAAAATAAATAACACACTGTGGCTATATTTTTAGGACTTGCTTTAAGGCATGTTTGCATTTAAAAAAAAAAACAAGCTCCCTGACCTTGGATGGGCTGAGTCTGTTTCTTCTATCTGAGATAATCTGCCCAGTTTTAGAAAAAATCTTTCAGATGGCACAGATGTGGCCACAATGCAAAGTCTTGTCTTTGTGACTTCAGAAAGGCTTTTGTATACTGGTGAACATCTCCTCCACCAGGCCAGAGGGTCTGATGTGCGGGGTAAGAGTGCATCTCCTTTAGATAGCATCTGAGGTCTTAGAAGAGGGAGCAGAAGGCCTCAAGCTTGCTACCCTCTCGTCAAAGTCTTCCCAAAACATGGCCCCTGCACTGGATCTGAAGTATCCTCCTCACTCTGAGCTGGGTTAAAACTGTTAAAGCTGAAGTTATCATAACCTTAATGTTTTAAACTAACATTAATAATTCAAATTTGCTTTTAATGTATATGTCATTATGTCCTTTTTTGAGCAATCTTCTTATACATATATTACACCAATATGTCAGGTCTGCCTAGGAAAAGCAATTATTATCCCAGCAAACTCAAAATTGGAGTAGAAATGCACAAACTAGTATAAATACTTTTTATTGTAAGCTTTCATTATTATATTATTATATAGCCTAGTGTTTATTTACCGATAGACAGTCAAAAAGACAAATTAATCAATATTTTATTTATAACAGGGTTTTATTTATTTATAAAATAATAACAAACCACAGATCCTCAACAAACAGTAACAAAAACACAGTGACAGAAATGTCAGAAATAGAGTATGGGTCTGTCACGTGATTAAGGAACGAGTCAAACTTGACCCGAGACCCGAAAGACTCATGAGATGAACTAATCAATTCTCTTTCCGGCTCAAGACTGCGTTAGTTTTGCGTATGGGTCTGTCACGTGATTAAGGAATGACTTAAACCCGAGGACTCTTGTCAGATAAGAGGTGAGGTGAGCTAATCACAGACTGAAGACCCAGGTAAAGAATGAATTTTTTTTCTGTATCTTATAGCATTTTAGTTTTGTATTGTTTTTAGTGTGATCAACGTTTGCGTAAGTACTAGATGTGTTGGGCAAGTAACACATAACATTTTCATTACATTTTGCTAAAATGAACGAAAAAAGATTCGTTCATTTTGCTGAACGAGACTCAAAAGTCCGAGTCGGTAAAATGATCCGAACTTCCCATCACTACAACAATCCAACAACAGTTTGGTGAAGAACAATGCATTTTCCAGCACGATGGAGCACCGTGCCATAAGGCAAAAGTGATAACTAAGTGGCTCGGGGACCAGAATGTTGAAATTATGGGTCCATGGCCTGGAAACTCCCCAGATCTTAATCCCATTGAGAACTTGTGGTCAATCCTCAAGAGGCGGGTGGACAAACAAAAACCCACTAATTCTGACAAACTCCAAGAAGTGATTATGAAAGAATGGGTTGCTATCAGTCAGGATTTGGCCCAGAAGTTGATTGAGAGCATGCCCAGTCGAATTGCAGAGGTCCTGAAAAAGAAGGGCCAACACTGCAAATACTGACTCTTTGTATAAATGTCATGTAATTGTCGATAAAAGCCTTTGAAACGTATGAAGTGCTTGTAATTATATTTCAGTACATCACAGAAACAACTGAAACAAAGATCTAAAAGCAGTTTAGCAGCAAACTTTTTGAAAACTAATATTTATGTAATTCTCCAAACTTTTGGCCACGACTGTACATATTTTGTTTATAATTCTTTTAAATTATCTATAGAATTATTATTTTTTTAATTAATTTTAAATTAAATTGTTTAAAAATGTTTATACACTACTATTCAATTATATATATATATATATATATTTAAATAAAATATTTTTATTCAGCAAGGATGCATTATTTGATCAAAAAAGGATTTTATAATGTTTTTGTTTTATACAAATGTTTATTTGAATTTTCTATTGATCAAAGAAAGATGATGTTAACTATTTTAAATGATTTTTAGTAATATTTATAAATCCAATCCAGAGATTATATAGCAATATATTTTTAATGAGTATATGAATAAATGCAATATGCACTGTATATAAATAATACAAGTATATATGTGTTTTATATATATAAATGAATATATATATATATAAAATATAAATAAATATGTGTAACTAATTAAATTAAGTAAATAAAGTCAGTAAGATTTTAAGCAAATACTATATTACTGCTATAATTCAACAAGGATGTATTAAATTGATCAAAAGTGACGGTATAGAAATTAATAATTTTATGAAATATTTCTATTTCTAATAAATGTTGTTCTGTTTAACTTTTATCTATTGTGAATCCTGAAAAATAAAATGCATCACAGTTTCCACAAAAATATTGAGCAGCACAACTGTGTTCAACATTGATAATAATCAGAAATGTTTCTTGAGCAGTGAATCATTATATTTTCATGATTTCTGAAGATCATGTGACACAGAAGACTGGAGGAATGATGCTGAAAATACAGCGGAGCATCATATATTCACATATAAAACAGTTATTTTAAATTGTAATGTCTCACAATATTACTGTATTTTTGACCAAATAAATGCAGCCTCCTTTAGGAAACATTTAAAACCCTTTTGAACATCCAGTCGTTGTTTGAGGCCCGGACTGATGTTTTATCACACACACACGGAGACAGAGCAGTGAGGTATTCTGGGATATTCTCCAGGTAATGTCAGCGTCCAGCTCGTTTCTCTTTGCGTGACATTGCTCCATATGTTTCCCATCAGGCTTGTTTAACCCAACGTTAAACATGTCAGCTGGTCTAGACGAGCAATCGCTCGATGTCCTTCCTGTGTTCTGTTGTTTCAGTAACAATCCTGTCTCTTTCCAGACGTGTTCGAGTCAGCTGATGATAACAGATGTCTGTCTGTCTTTCACAGGACTGTCCTCAGATTCTGCCGTCCACTCAGATCTACATCCCCGTCGGCGTCCCGAAGCCCATCACGCTGTCGGCTCGCAACCTTCCACAGCCTCAGTCCGGTCAGAGGAACTACGAGTGCATCTTCCACATCCAGGGCGAGACTGAGAGCGTGACGGCGCTGCGCTTCAACAGCTCCAGCATCCAGTGCCAGAGGACCACCGTGAGTCACACACACACACACACACGCTCATCTGTCTGTGCACTGTGACAGAAGCACACCGAAGTCTTTCACTCTTGAGCTGTGTTGCATTGTCAGTAGAATTTTGGGGGGAACTAAACCCTTTTATTCATCGAGGATGCATTAAATTTATTAAAAGCCAATGCAGCGTCTGCCAAATGATTAAAAATATAAATGTTCAGCAGCACAACTGTGTTCAACATTGATGATAATCAGAAATGGGTAAGGGGTAAGAGTGCATCTCCTTTAGATAGCATCTGAGGTCTTAGAAGAGGGAGCAGAAGGCCTCAAGCTTGCTACCCTCTTGTCAAAGTCTTCCCAAAACATGGCCCCTGCACTGGATCTGAAGTATCCTCCTCACTCTGAGCTGGGTTAAAACTGTTAAAGCTGAAGTTATCATAACCTTAATGTTTTAAACTAACATTAATAATTCAAATTCAAAATTTTATTTGCTTTTAATGTATATGTCATTATGTCCTTTTTTGAGCAATCTTCTTATACATATATTACACCAATATGTCAGGTCTGCCTAGGAAAAGCAATTATTATCCCAGCAAACTCAAAATTGGAGTAAAAATGCACAAACTAGTATAAATACTTTTTATTGTAAGCTTGCATTATTATATTATTATATAGCCTAGTGTTTATTTACCGATAGACAGTCAAAAAGACAAATTAATCAATATTTTATTTATAACAGGGTTTTATTTATTTATAAAATAATAACAAACCACAGATCCTCAACAAACATTAACAAAAACACAGTGACAGAAATGTCAGAAATAGAGTATGGGTCTGTCACGTGATTAAGGAACGAGTCAAACTTGACCCGAGACCCGAAAGACTCATGAGATGAACTAATCAATTCTCTTTCCGGCTCAAGACTGCGTTAGTTTTGCGTATGGGTCTGTCACGTGATTAAGGAATGACTTAAACCCGAGGACTCTTGTCAGATAAGAGGTGAGGTGAGCTAATCACAGACTAAAGACCCAGGTAAAGAATGATTTTTTTTCTGTATCTTATAGCATTTTAGTTTTGTATTGTTTTTAGTGTGATCAACGTTTGCGTAAGTACTAGATGTGTTGGGCAAGTAACACATAACATTTTCATTACATTTTGCTAAAATGAACGAAAAAAGATTCGTTCATTTTGCTGAACGAGACTCAAAAGTCCGAGTCGGTAAAATGATCCGAACTTCCCATCACTACAACAATCCAACAACAGTTTGGTGAAGAACAATGCATTTTCCAGCACGATGGAGCACCGTGCCATAAGGCAAAAGTGATAACTAAGTGGCTCGGGGACCAGAATGTTGAAATTATGGGTCCATGGCCTGGAAACTCCCCAGATCTTAATCCCATTGAGAACTTGTGGTCAATCCTCAAGAGGCGGGTGGACAAACAAAAGCCCACTAATTCTGACAAACTCCAAGAAGTGATTATGAAAGAATGGGTTGCTATCAGTCAGGATTTGGCCCAGAAGTTGATTGAGAGCATGCCCAGTCGAATTACAGAGGTCCTGAAAAAGAAGGGCCAACACTGCAAATACTGACTCTTTGCATAAATGTCATGTAATTGTCGATAAAAGCCTTTGAAACGTATGAAGTACTTGTAATTATATTACATTATAGGAAAAAAGTTTTTCATATCATAATTATAATATCATAATTAAAGACTTTTTTAAAGAATAATCATAATTATGACTTTTTATCTCAGTGTGGCTCTTTATGTCATAATTATGATTCTCTAAAGCATCCTTTTAACTGTGTGATGGAAATGTTCTTCTTTAGACACAGAAGACTGGAGGATGATGCTAAAAATTCAGCTTTGCGTCACAGGAATAAATAACATTTTAGAGTATATTCACATAGAAAACAGTTATTTTACATTGTAATAATATTTCACAATTTAGCTGTTTTTACTGTAATAAATGCATCCACCTTTAAAAAAAATGTAAATGTAGATTTATGCATTCAGCTTTTGAAAGTCTGATTAATGTTCGCTGCAGAGCCTCTTGTGGTAGTGCAGAAATGCAGCATTTGCTTGCTCTGGATACAACACTAGAAACTGAAGTTACATTAGTGTTTGCATTCACACGCTTGCTCAGAGTAACTCACAGTGATGATGTGTGACGATATAATCCTCACTGATTCAGCAAAGCAGTGAAACAGTAAAAAGATCAGTGTTATTTTCATATGAAATAATGTTAGGTTTGATTGATTTCCACAAGTTTCTCAGTGTGTGTGTGTGTTGTAGATAATATCTGGATCTGGAGTGGATAGATAATAGTGAACTTGTGTTATCCTAACACACACACACACACTGTTGCAAACTGTTGCAACCGCCGCATTGATTTAATCAGAAGAGAGGCAGATGAGAACAGTATTTATATCCAGACACACACACACACACACACAGTGTCTTATTGTTTAGTTGAAGCAGCACAGATGGTGGAGGATTCGTCCTGCTGAGTTTGAGCATTATAAGCAGTTCGTGTCAGTCTAGATGGGCGTGTGTTTCTGGACTCGAGCTCTTCTCGTTGTCTCAGTTTGGCTGTGTGTTTCTCTCTGGACGATTGGGTTGTGTTGTGTTCTTGTGGTTTCCATCCAAAGGCACTTCTTGCTGTCTAATGGTCAGAACAGACCCAAAAACTGCATCAGCATCCCACACACACACACACTCCTCCCCGTCTCACCCCCTTCCTCGTGGTGATCGTGAGCTGGCGCTCGGACTCATGGGAAAACCACAGCTGGCATTCCTCGAACTGGATAAAGCTGCACACAGAAAGCAGGAAGTGAGAGGAGCTCATGGGAAATGTGGTTTGAAGGGCTGTCAAGTTAGATGATGGCAAAGCTGAGTGTATAAACTACTGTATCTCATATGCAAGCCGAGACGGCATTTATTTGATCAAACATGATGTAAAAATTGTGTAAAAATGAGAACAAATGTGTTAATAATTGTGTTTGTGCACAAAACCATTCAAAACTGGTAAGATGACAAAAAAAAAGTAAGATAAATTTTCTTCTACTCACCAAGGCTGCATTGATTTGATAAATACAGTAAAATTATGAAATATTATTACAATTTAAAACAACTGTTTTCTTTGTGCATCTCTGTTAAAGTGTAATTTATTTCTGTGATGCACAGTATTAAATTTAATACTGAATAAAACTAGTAATTGCTTTAAAAAACCTTACTGACCATTTTAAGAATGTAATTTGTTTAAATATGGTATTTTTTGTATATAAATATGCCATTCATATCCATACACTTATTTCTAAATATATTAATATATAATCTCTGGATTGGATTTATACATATGATTTAAAAATAATTAAATAATTGAATAAGTTGACATTGTTTCTGTGGCTGTGTTACTCGTGCTTATAGTCCCTGAAGACTCTGTCTGACACACAGTATCTGTCTGGGTTCAATTCATCTTCCTTTATGAAGCGCTTTCAGTCTGTCAGAAAACACACTGGGAGGAGAATAGAAACGTGTGTGTGTGTGTGTGTGTGTGTGTGTGTGAGGTGCAGCACAGTTCTGATGAGAACCAATTAGAGGAGACACCGATAAAAAATGATGATTAATTACAGTGTGAGAGCGACACAGAAGTAATAGATACTACAGTAAAGAAAAATGAAGCAAGAGAGAATGAGGAGAGAGAGAGAGAGACTGTAGCCGGGGGCCGTTCAGGAAAACCTGATCCCTGTGTGTGTGTGTGTGTGTGTGTGTGTGTGTGTGTGTGTGTGTGTGTGTTTGTCGGGACTGCAGATATAGAACCACTTTAAATCATTAATCACTTAAGAGAAATGAAGTTTACAATTAAATATGGAGGAAATTGAGAGTAATATTATTTTAATGGTAGTTATTGTATGAAGATGAGTCTGAATGATGCATTCTTCTCTCACTCTGAACTCAAGTTTAGCTGGAAAACAATAAGCCATGATTTTACCACTGTTGTTTTTACACTGTTCTTGTACCATTTCATTTATTGCATTATTCTACACTTGGCTGCTTTTTTATTTGAATATGTCAATGCACTTAAATCAGGCTGAATGAGGTGGGTTTGATACAAGCACGCACTCTTATTATAATATTTATTTGCTTTGGGAGGATTGAGGCGTTTTCCCACAGGGGTCCATGTTACAACATCCCCGGAGCAGCAAGGGTCCCGCTTCAGGACACAATAGCCAGGGTCAGAGGAAGGACAAGATCATTAAACCATCAGCTGAATCACTAAATCAACATCCTTCAGCGTCCCACATGAGACTCCAGCCGCCAATAACATATGATTACTGCTGTGATTGTGTGGAGATCAGATCAACAAGACAAAAGAAAGAAACGATGACTTGGCTTGTTGTAGTTTTGAAAGGTTCACTAGTTCGTATTTGTGTATCTTTTTTGGAGTTTGCTTTTTAACTTCAATATCATTTTTTTATTTGGTTTCAGTTGTTCATAAATTACTTTTTGTCATTATAAATTTTCCTTTCACAGCACAGGATGTGATGTATTAGATGAGCACATCTTGTGAAATTAGATACATCGATTTTGTCTGCAATGCATGCATTTATACATTTATTTGTGCATTTATGCATACATTTTTGCACTTATTTTATGCATATATTTGTATATCCATGCATGCATTTCTGTACTTATTTATGCATTTATTTGTATAAGCATGCATACATTTCTGCACTTGTTCATTGCATTTATTTATGCATGCATGCATGCATTCATCCATGCACTTATGTATTTATGCATGCTTGCTTTTATTCGCTTATTCATGTTTATTAATATTATTATATAAATTATAAACACATAAATGCATGCATACATGCATAAATAAATGAATGCATTCATAATGCATTTATGTGCTTATTTGTACATGTGTTTATGCATACTTGCTTTTGTTCCCTTATTTATGCATTTATTGATGCATGTATTTATTGTTTAGCAACCTCTCGTTTTTACTATTAATTTATTTTTCATCTTTGTAAAAAAAATTGGTAACTAATAATCTTGGTGAGATGTGGAAATAGGAAGCTTGTGTTCTGCAGTGGGCGGCTGTTCTCTCTTTATTTAGCACATGTATATTGGTAAATGAAATCAAACTCTTTCCAGTGATGATTATCATCTGATGCAGGCCAGTCTCACACACTCAAACACATTGTCCTCTTCAGCCTTGCCGCGTCATCTCTCGTTTATTTAATTAGACGAGCGCTCGTCTTCCCACGTCGGTGAGAGGTTAACCAGCTTCTCAAAAGTGTCAGTCTCTCGCCAAATAAATCGATCGCACGTCTGCAGCCTGGGGGGGGAATGAATTGCCATAACATACATGTAAGACAGAGCAGCGCTCGTGTTCAGACCATAAATCATTTTTCATTTCCGAACTAATGAGAGACCAAATCGTTAGTGCCTAGTTAATTATCCATGGCTCATGAAGGCAAATGCAAATAATGAATGACAGATGAGTGTGTGCTTTATACTATGGAAAGTATCGCTGTCATCATGGCTTACACATGGGTTAGTGATTTGAGGCGACTGTGGTGTATTTACAGCCCAGAATAACACAGAAGGTGGGTGAGACAGTAAGTATATCCAGAACACCCCTAGCAACTGCATAGCAACGCCCTGGCACCCATCCACAGCACCTCAGCCTCACATTGTGTTTTCCTCAGAGAATGTCTTGCTCTAGTGCTCTTTGAAGTGTGTGTGTGTGTGTGTGTGTGTGTGTTTCTGAGAGCTATGCTTTCTAACAGCTCAATGCAGGTCGGCTCTCAAAATAAGCAATTATCTGAGTGTGACTGCTACAGAATCTCTCTCTCTCTCTCGGTGTCTGGAGCATTTCATTTATTTGTGTCTTAAACGCGGCGCTCTCTTCTCTCAGAGCGAGGTACCGCGGTGAAGCGCTGTAGTGCTCCTTCATTAATCTCTATTCAGTGATTCGTGCCGTCGCTCTCTCGCAGGTTCAGGTGTGTGTTTCTGTGAGTCCTGCTGACTCCATCACACACACACACACACACACTGACAGGCGCACACGCATGCATGCACACACACACACACACAAACACACACAAATATTCTTCCACCGCTCCTGTAGGTTTTCATCTGTGACCGAGGTCTGAGACATCAGGACAATATATCTAATATATTAAATCTATTATAAACTATTTAAAGAGTAATGTTACATTGTTCTGACCTTATAGGATTGTTTTCCTATAACTTTTTGTTTATAATGTAAAATGTTTATTTTTATCTTCCAACTCTGACCTTTTTATTGTAATTTTGGGTTGTTGTTTTTTTCTTGCAGTTCTGGCTTTTCTTTTGGAATAATTTTTTTTTCACAATTGTAATTCTTTTTTTCTCAGAATTGCGAGTTATAGAGTCCTGAGGAATTCTGAGGAACAAACCAGCTCAGCTCAATTTTCTTAAAATAGTGGGTTTCTGATAAAAGAAGTCAGAATGGTTAGATATAAACTAAGAAAACAAGTCAGAATTTTGATAGGAAAAGTCACAATTACCTTTTTTTATATAGTTCAGAGCAAATACAATTATGAGTGTGAGAACAGACTGATTGAAACTTTATTGAGAGTTAAGGACGAATGAAAGGATGTGTGTGAGACACAGTGTGCAGTGTACATGCAGTGTGCCCAGCTCTTAAATACATAAAATCATATTAATGAAACAGGAAAACAACGAGTCGAGCTCAAAAACGCCTTGCGGTCACCTGAAGAGATGCTTTACATCTGAAAGTATCCGTCTAGCATCACGCGAGCAGCATGTAGTTAAATGTCTTTTGTTCTTGTGTTGCAGTATAACTATGAAGGAAGTGACATCAGCGATCTTCCCGTTGATCTGTCTGTGGTGTGGAACGGAAACTTCATCATTGACAACCCTCACAACATCCAAGGTAACCATGGCGACCACTGCGGCGCACTGTAGCCGGTAGCCTAGCAACCTCCACGGGATGCTGCAGCAGAGAGATGCAGCTTCTGTAAATGTTAAAGGCATTGTTTGCTTTCGTGAACAAGCACGCTTCACAGTTCTTTTCTAGCATCAGAAAAGCAGATGCGATGTTGTAATGCATGAGTCCTGTCCTTGAGCTCTGCAGGCGTGGTGTTGCTCAGGATTCATAATGCCTGCATCAGACTGAACTCATGCTGTCATCTGTTCACCGTCAGATGTGGGATATTCTACTTCATATCTCTTACTTCTGACCCACTGAGGCTTACAATACAACACTAGCATGACACTTTCATTGATAGATACGTCAGGGGTTTTCAGTGTTGTATGCCACTGATGCCCACTGTATGGTTTTTGTATAAAGATTTGTATAAAATTAAAGTGTGGAAAATATTTAGTTTCTATTAATTTAATATCACATGATATATATTTGCTCATTGAGTGCACTGTTAAATGCTTATTTATTTTAATCTTTATTTATTTATTTTACTTTTTTTTGTTTATTTGATTTATTTAATCTATTATACTTTTATTTAATTTATTTATTTATTTATATATTTATCTATATTTATTGTAATCTTAGTTTTCATTTGAGTTTAGTATTACATTTATTTATTTATTATTTGTATTCATTTTTTCTATTTCCCTGGGCTCAGTTTGGAAACCTCTTGACTGTGTCATTGAGTTTCCTGTAAAGTGCAGCATCCTGAGTTGAGTTGAATGGGGTGCAGCATGACATTTAGATAATTTACAGAGTTTCCTCTGGTCCATCAATCGTAAGTGAATCTCTCTTGGTTTCTGCAGCGCACCTGTATAAGTGTTCTGCGCTGCGGGAGAGCTGTGGTTTGTGTCTGAAGGCCGACCCCAGCTTCGAGTGCGGCTGGTGTGTTCAGGACAGGAAGTGCTCTCTGAAGCAGGAGTGTGCTCAGCAGGAACACACCTGGATGCACGCGAGCGCCGGGAACAGCCGCTGCACGCACCCGCGCATCACCAGAGTGAGTTACTGCACACCACAGGTCAAAGATCAAAGACACTTTCAGACACTTTTTTTTATTTGATGTTTTCTACAGATCATTTATTTAATTTTTCTATTTTGTCCCTCTTTTCTCACAGCTGGCATGGCACTAAATAATAATAAATAAATAAAAACGATAAAACAATTAATGTTTGTTTTTCTTTCTTTAGTTTCAAACTTGTATTGAGACCTGTTTATACAATAATATTATTGCAAAGAATATAAAAATATTTTTTTCCTCAAGTATTTTTTATTGCTTTAAATAATAATAATAGTACTACTACTAATAAAGTAAATATTTAATATTTATTATTATTTTATATTAATAGTAGTAGGAAATAGTTTTAGTATTATTGTAAAAATGTTACTTTATTTCAATAAAAAAAATTAAATAATGTTTATTGCAATATAATATTTTAATGCAATTTATTATTATTGTTGTTGTCCTTTTTAATTTACAGTAAAATAATATTATTGCAATAGTATTTTTTCCTTAATTATTTTTTATTTTAAATAATAATAAAATACTACTACTAATAAAGTAAATGTGTAATTTAATATATAAAATTATATTAGTAGTAAATATATTTGGTATTATTGTTGTACAAATTGTACATTATTAAAATTTTACCAATTAAATAAAAATATTTTATTATAATAGTATATTTTACTGAACTTTATTATTATTATTCTTATTATATAGTCATATTTAGTGGCGAGGGGGCAGGTTTTCCTTCTTTTCACATGCTTGACAAAGCTTTGATATCATGACAGGTTTTGGCGGATGATGTTGCAGGCGCTGATTAGTTTTCTTTCTTTCTACAGTTCTTTCTTCCTCACTCTCTGTTATTCTGGAAGCAGATTTTCTCTGCGGCATTACATTGACATTCCCAAATTCTCCTGCCAACGAAATATTAACTTTAAGACATCTACTTACTAAATTTACATCCCCTCGTGTTAATTAAACTCCTCCTTTGTTCTCCTCGTTCGATTTCTCATGCTCGCTCTCTATCTGTGTGGCACCGCTGTCATCTTTTACTTATTAGATTAGGTGTTAATTTAATTTGGAGTAGAATGAATTTATCAGGTGGATTATTAGCACAGCATAGGCGCTCGGAGAGCCATCTGTTCTGAAGATGAACACCTATTCTCTCTCTGTTCCTCCGCTTTACTCTCTCTCAAGCTGTGCTTTCCTATTTTCATGCATCTATCTGTAAAAATGTGTGAATGTCAAATGAAAGCGGTCCCTCTGAAACCAATTACCCGTTAGTGATTGCTTCTGAGCTTGGGTTTCGTGATGCTGTCGTTTGTGTTTGTCTCTCTTCTGATGTCTGTGTCTCTGTAAATAGTTTTTAAGGTATAGTTCATGCAAAAAAGTGTAACTTGCGTATCTGTCCTGGTCTAGTTGTCTCCTGAGACCGGCCCACGTCAGGGAGGAACCAGACTGACCATCAGCGGAGAGAATCTGGGCCTTCAGTTCAGAGACATCCAGAACGGAGTGAGGATCGGGAAAGTGTCCTGTCAGCCCATCGAGGAGGAATACATCAGCGCTGAGCAGTGAGTGTCTCACACAGTTACATCTGACATGTCTAAAATTAATTTTGCTGCAGTTGATGAGTAGTTGTGTGTTCGTAACTGCGAGTCTGTTTCAGTCAGTGAAATTTGTGAAAAAAATCAAATAATTTGTGAAATAAAATGACCAATATAATTTACTAATGAAGCAGCATCTCCATCATTGCTTCAAGAGAATGCAATCTTCACTTTTGGAGAATCTGGTGCAAAATAGAAACTGAGAACTCTTTTTCTGAATAAATTCAGATTTCAGAATGAGCAGTTTGTAGTTTGTTATAGTATATGTTGAAGTCGTGTCGTGTTCATGATGCTCAATACTGTAATGAACGTAGCTTTTTAATAAGTAGGGGAAATTCGCGACATTTAAAAAAATAACCGTTTACATGCCTAGGGTGTTTGCATTGTAATAAGGTACAGAAATACTTTAGATTTATAAATGCTGACTTGTTAGGTGGTTTTCTAATTAAAATCATACAATTTCCTATTAATTCAATAGAACATTTACGCACACTGGGGATTACCAATATGGCGGCGCAGCGGCTTCACTTTCATGACGTCATGAGCAATCCAGTTCTATATTATAGATCAGTGGTCCATACACTATTTTTTTTTTTTTTTGCATTATCAAGTAATCTTCATAACAAATTGAATAGCAAATGAAGTCTCAAAATAAATATTCACTTGTTGCATATAAAAATATTTCTATTCTAAATTTACTTATATAAGATTTTATAGAATTTTCCAGTTTGTATAAGTCATAATTTTATTATTAGTGCAAGTTTAACTCACCTTTTCTTAAAAAAAAAACACAGGTGACATCTGTTTGTTGCAGTTTCTGGATGCTATGCTGTTCATTCATACGTCCAAATGCATCTTTGATGTGACGTTTTTTTGCATCCTGGTACTGAAAGCAGTGACGATGACCTTACAGTTAATTATTAAATCATGGCAGCGCTTCACACTTCCAGGAAATAAACAAACCAACAAGGGTGTTTTTTTACCATGGGGACCTCCTTTCCAATCTGTCCTAAGCTCCACACAGACCCCCGTGTCTCTCTATCTCTGCAGGATTGTGTGTCGACTGGCCGATGCCACAGGCTACCGTTTGCAGGACGCTCAGGTGGAGGTGTGTGTGCGCGACTGTCTCCCGGAGTACAGGGCCGTGTCTCCCAAAGCCTTCACGTTTGTGGTGAGCTTCACTCTCAAACTGCAGGACTTCCAGATGCAGCTCCTGACCCTAAATTAGAGCTAGCTTATTATAAACTCAACAAAGTTCATAGTCACACACACTTTTGGCAGAGATCTAATGTCCTAGAGCGTGTTGCAGTTCCATTTTTCACCACAGATTGACATTGTGGGCGCTGCTGAGTTTGTATCAACTTAGTAATATTTTACGTGCCTTTTTAATAAATCCTGCACACTTTGACTTAAAATGATAAAGAAAAATTTTGATGCAGAATGCTAAACACATTTACAGTTTTTTATTTATTGAGTTTATATAGAGGTCTGTGTTCTGGGTGAATATTTTGGTGCCACCTGTCCTTACAGATGAGCCACACCTGGGGATTTCTAACTTAACTTTTTAGAAATGTCATTGTAAACTGTATTTGTGTGTGTGTGTGTGTGTCCAGTCGCCGTTCTTCTCTCGCGTGCAGCCGTCATACGGGCCCATTTCCGGAGGAACGAGGATCACCATTCATGGCAGTCACCTGAACTCAGGCAGCGCCGTCTCCATCAAGATCGGACTGAACTCCTGCCGCTTCCAGAGGTTCGGCTCATCTCAGCGGGACACTGCTGTTTCAATCAGACAACACACTAGCATATTCAAAACTACATCAGATGCATTTCATTCAAGTTTACACTTCTGGATTCATCCCTCCAGTGCTGCTATTGTCAATTAAATCAAAATCTGTTATTATTATTTTTTTTTCGTTAAAAGAAATTATGCTGAAATGAAATAAAATAGAAGTATCAGGGTAAAAACTTAACATTTAACCCAAATTTAGAATTGTTGAAATAAAATAAGTTAAATGACTTAATTATTAAATCTTAAAACTGAAATAAAAGCAAATTAAAGCTAAATAGAAATATAAAAAATAAACGTAAAAAAATGAATATATATATATATATATACAGTCTAGACCAAAAGTTTGGACACACCTTCTCATTCAAAGAGTTTTCTTTATTTTCATGATAATTGTAGATTCACACTGAAGGCATCAAAACTATGAATTAACACATGTGGAATTATATACATAACAAAAAAGTGTGAAACAACTGAAAATATGTCATATTGTAGGTTCTTCAAAGTAGCCACCTTTTGCTTTGATTACTGCTTTGCACACTCTTGGCTTTCTCTTGATGAGCTTCAAGAGGTAGTCACCTGAAATGGTCCTCCAACAGTCTTGAAGGAGTTCCCTGAGAGATGCTTAGCACTTGTTGGCCCTTTTGTCTTCTGTCTGCGGTCCAGCTCACCCCTAAACCATCTGGATTGGGTTCAGGTCCGGTGACTGTGGAGGCCAGGTCATCTGGCGCAGCACCCCATCACTCTCCTTCTTGCTCAAATAGCCCTTGATGCTTTCAGTGTGACTCTACAATTTTCATAGTCATGAAAATAAAGAAAACTCTTTGAATGAGAAGGAGTGTCCAAACTTTTGGTCTGTACTGTTTATATATATATATATGTATATGTATGTTGATGCTGGTCATATAATTAGAATATCATCAAAAAGTTGATTTATTTCACTAATTCCATTCAAAAAGTGCAACTTGTATATTATATTCATTCATTACACACAGACTGTTATATTTCAAATGTTTATTTCTTTTAATTTTGATGATTATAACGGACAACTAAGGAAAATCCCAAATTCAGTATCTCAGAAAATTAGAATATTGTGAAAAGGTTCAATATTGAAGACACCTGGTGCCACACTCTAATCAGTTAATTAACTCTAAACACCTGCAAAGGCCTTTAAATGGTCTCTCAGTCTAGTTCTGTAGGCTACACAATCATGGGGAAGACTGCTGACTTGACAGTTGTCCAAAAGACGACCATTGACACAAGGAGGGCAAGACACAAAAGGTCATTGCAAAAGAGGCTGGCTGTTCATTTACATTTACATTTATTCACTTAGCAAACGCTTTTATCCAAAACGACTTAAAAATGAGGACAGTGGAAGCAATCAAAAACAACAAAAAGAGCAATGATATATAAGTGCTATAACAAGTCTCAGTTAGTTTAACACAGTACACGTACAGTAGCAAGGGCTTTTAAATAATATAATAAATAAAAAGAAAACAGATAAAATAAAAAAAGATTAGAGCAAGCTAGTGTTAGAGGTCTTTACACACACACACACACACACACACACACAATTGCATGATAAATGAAAATAAAATAGAATACAGAACGATTAGAAACGTAGTTAGATTTCTTTTTTTAAGAATAGAATTAGAATATTGAGTGTTAAAGTTAGAGGGTCAAATAAAGATGGAAGAGAGTTCACAGAGCTCTGTGTCCAATCACATTAATAGAGAGGCTAAGGGAAGGAAAAGATGTGGTAGAAATAGGTGTACAAGCAATAGGGATAACCGTACCCTGGGTACCGTACCCACGTATACAAGACATGGGTTTCAGCTGTCGCATTCCTTGTGTCAAGCCACTCATGAACAACAGACAGCGTCAGAAGCGTCCAGGACTGGACTGCTGCTGAGTGGTCCAAAGTTATGTGCTCTGATGAAAGTAAATGTTTCATTTCCTTTGGAGATCAGGGTCCCAGAGTCTGGAGGAAGAGAGGAGAGGCACACAATCCACGTTGCTTGAGGTCCAGTGTAAAGTTTCCACAGTCAGTGATGGTTTGGGATCCATGTCATCTGCTGGTGTAGGTCCACTGTGTTTTCTGAGGTCCAAGGTCAAAGCAGCCGTATACCGGGAAGTTTTAGAGCACTTCATGCTTTCTGCTGCTGACCAACTTTATGGAGATGCAGATTTGATTTTCCAACAGGACTTGGCACCTGCACACAGTGCCAAAGCTTCCAGTATCTGGTTTAAGGACCATGGTATCCCTGTTCTTAATTGGCCAGCAAACTCACCTGACCATAATATTGTGAAGAGGAAGATGTGATATGCCAGACCCAACAACGCAGAAGAGCTGAAGGCCACTATCAGAGCAACCTGGGCTCTCATAACACCTGAGCAGTGCCACAGACTGATCGACTCCATGCCACACCGCATTGCTGCAGTCATTCAGGCAAAAGGATCCCCAACTAAGTATTGAGTGCTGTACATGCTCATACTTTTCATTTTTATACTTTTCAGTTGGCCAAGATTTCTAAAAATCCTTTCTTTGTATTGGTCTTAAGTTAAATTCAAATTTTCTGAGATACTGAATTTGGGATTTTCCTTAGTTTTCATTTATAATCAAAATTAAAAGAAATAAACATTTGAAATATATCAGTCTGTGTGTAATGAATGAATATAATATACAAGTTTCACTTTTTGAATGTAATTAGTGAAATAAACTTTTTGATGATATTCAAAAAGTGTGTGTGTATATATATATAATTTTTTTTTAATTTATTTTTATATATATATATATATATATATATATATATATATATATATATATATATACATACAATGCATATATCTGCAATTGCACATTTTTGGCAAAGTACACTAATGGGACGACAGTCCTATCAAAATATGTCCAGAACCACTGCCTGTTGTAAACACAGTTGCCTAGGCAACACAGTAAGTGTTGAAGGACACACACATGCATGTCTGATCAAACATGGGAAAGCACCTTCAGACTGAATCTCATCTTGCTCGTATCTGTCACATGACTAATTGAGCCGTCAGTCGTGCATGTGCTGGTTTGATCAGATTAACGTCTGTCATGTTCAGAGCCGTCTCTCTGACTGATCTCTGATCCTCCAAACCTGATGCAACCTGATGAAACCTGAAGAGTCTTCATTCTTCCCTTCAGATGCAGCTCAGGTCCATGAGTTTGTGTTGTCGGAAATCTAAAATGCATAGAAACGAGTCAAATTCTACACATTAGTTTCATTTTAGTTATTTATTTTTAATGATGTCCACTTCTAATGTTAGTCAATCTTGTTCTTAGCACAAAAACAGGTGTAATATAGTTATTAATCAACATTTTCCCCTTTCTCTGAGTTTTTTAATGGCTGAAGACTAATATAATGCCCTTTTATGTGCATAAAATAGAAGTAAAATAGAAATTATTTAAATAAAATAAATTAGCACACCATTTACTACTTTACTCCGTTTTAATTTAATTGTGAATAACTAAATTGCAATAAATTGCCCTTCTTCCTGAGAAGTTTATCAATGGCTGATCAAATAAAATAAATTAAAATTAAATATCAAAAGTAACCAAATAAAACATAAAATAACAATATATATATTTTTTAAAATAAATTCGCACTATTTTTTAAAATGAAACAAATCAGCACAGTATTGCTCGCGTCTTTTTTAAGATGCCTTCCTGCGGCTCGTCAGAGCCCCACTCAGCGAGGGAGACCGGTACGTCATCTGTGTCTCCTGCCTGGGTGAAGATCATGCAGCGCTCGCTCGCTGACGGCGGATGCCCCCACTGCGAGCTGTTGCCATGGTGACTCTGAGGACTCGCCTGGCCTTTTTCTCTGAGCCTGCATTCTCCGCTGCGCTGAGGCGCCGTAAAAGCATCGCTTCCAGCGGATTCCGGAACCGTCTTCAGCTCAACCGAGCTCGCCGGTTCGCCCTGCTTCACCGGCCCCCCCTGCATCGCTTCCCGGTGGGCAGCGCCCGCTGTTTCGAGAAGGAGCCGGGGCGAATGCTCGTGTTGGCCGCGATGAGTCTCGGCCGCGAGTGGTTTGCACCAGCGCCCCCCCTCTCGTTCCCGGCTGGATGGTATTTCCCTTTCGGATGAGCGTACTTCTCAAAGCCCGCCTCTTTTCTTCCTGAGCTTCACGAAGAGGTGGCGAAGGCTTGGAACGCTCCATATTCGGCACGAACTCGTTCGTCTGTCTCACTAGCATTCTCCACACTGATGATGCTAAAAACAGGAACTACCACTCACTTCCGCCGGTGGAACAGGCGATAGCGACGAACCTTTGTCCGCCCTCTGCTGGACGCCGGCAAAATCGGTGTTGCCATCTAAAGCCTGCTGTGTGACGCTGCGTCGGCACTACTAACGATGGCTGCTTCATCGAAGCGCAGGTGTACGAGTTCCGCTGTGGCCGAGCTCTCACCCAAGCGCGCCGCTGTTTCAGTTCCAGGAATTGTGACTGTCTCAGCGTTTTCTGCAATGCGCAAGCCTGCACAGTTGCCCGCTTGCCTGCACACAAAAGCCGTTATCACAACAGCTTCAGCAACGCAGCTCGAGACCCCCGTTCTCGCTCTACTGGCCGTCGCCCCGCGCCGCGGGGACCGCGGCAGAGGATTACGGTGAGGCCGGGAGCCCCGAAGCCATCCTAGGAAAGCCATCTACGCATGCTGCATGACGCTGCGTCGGCACTACACACGATGGCTGCTTCATCGAAGCGCCGGTGTACGAGTTCCGCTGTGGCCGGGCTCTCACCTAAGCGCGCCGCTGTTTCAGTTTCCAGAGATTGTGACTGTTTCAGCGTTTTTTGCAATGCGCAAGCCTGTACGGTTGCCTGCTTGCCTGCACACGAAAACCGTTATCACGGCTACCCAGATATTTCCCGAAAAATGTGTAATTTCTGGTGTCCCGGCCACGGCCGATGGTGCTATAAATGTAGTGACGATGCCCACTGCTCAGTGCCCATCTCCACATATAAGCACAGCCCTTCACACAGGGCTCGCGCCCATAAAAGCGACTCAAGTCGATCAAACGCACTACATAGTAGACGTGCCCACTCCTCAGTGCCCACAATCACTATGTCACACGCGTCATGTGGTTTCTGTAAAAATGAAACCCGTGCACGTTCGTCCGGCCACGGCCGATGGTGCTATAAATGTAGTGACGATGCCCACTCCTCAGTGCCCATCTCCACATGTAAGCACAGCCCTGCCCATAATGTCGACTCAAGTCGGTCGCGCACACTGCATAGTAAACGTGCCCACCCCTCAGTGCCCACAATTACTATGTCACACGCGTCATGTAGTTTCTGTAAAAACGAAACCCGTGCATGCTCGTCCGGCCACGGCCGATGGTGCTATAAATGCAGTGACGATGCCCACTACCCAGTGTCCATCTCCACATGTAAGCACAGCCCTGCACACAGGGCTAGCGCACATAAGATCGACACAGATCGGTCGAGCGCGCCGCATAGTAAACGTGCCCACTTCCCAGTGCCCACATACACTGTCACATACGGCGCGGGGCTTCTGTAAAAACGAGGCCTGTGCACGTACATTCTGCACAGGCAGACAGCGAGTTGAAAGTGGTAAAAGTGCACACATGCAGCCCACGGTTACTCGCAGATATATCGAGTCCCACGGGACCCGCTCAGCCTCCCTCCAGTCGGTTAAGCGCCGGAACGGGGTCGAGAAAGAGCGATCTGCCCGCTGTGATCAGCGCGCTCCCTGCCTCAGATGCGCAGCACACTCGAGCGCCGCCGTTGCCCAGTCAACAGAGCGCGTTTCGCATCCAGCCCTTAGCCATTCATGCAGATGCATGGTCAGTGCTTCCAGGGGTTTCGGATTGGGTGCTAGGCATTATAAAGAGAGGCTACTCGCTACAGTTTTCTTGACGCCCACCGCGCTTTTCAGCGCGCGTCGAAACTACGGTCAAAACAGAAGTAGCACACATACTTCGGGCCGAAATATCAAAACTGTTGAGCAAAGGGGCTGTAGAGCCTGTGTCTCAAAGCGAGGGGGGGCTGTACAGCAGATACTTTCTGGTGCCCAAGAGAGACGGGGGTCTCAGGCCCATACTGGATCTAAGACAGCTGAACAAGGCATTGATGAAACGCAGTTTCAAAATGCTCACGACCAGGAAGCTCCTCGCGCAGATTCGCAGAGGGGACTGGTTCATGTCAATAGATCTGAAGGACGCGTATTTTCAAATACAGATAGCGTCAAACCACAGGTGATATTTGAGATTCGCCTTCGAGGGCCAGGCATACCAGTTTGCAGTCCTGCCATTCGGCTTGTCCGTAGCTCCTCGTACGTTTATGAGGTGCATGGATGCAGCGCTCGCTCCTCTCAGACTCAGAGGCATACGAGTGCTGAATTATTTGCACGACTGGCTGGTTCTGGCCCGATCATGAGCGGAGCTCGTGGACCACAGAGCCGTTTTACTCGATCACCTCGAGAAGCTCGGCCTCAGTGTCAATTGGGTGAAGAGTTCGCTGAACCCCAGTCAGACGATCCTGTTTCTGGGTATAGTTCTGAACTCGTGTTCCATGACGGCGCGGCTGTCACCACAGCGCGCGATGGGCATTCAGCGTGCAGCGAGTTCTTTCCGCTGTGGCGCGACTGTGTCGCTCAAACACTGTCAAAAGATGCTGGGTCTCATGGCCTCAGCATCTCCGGTTCTGCGGCTGGGCCTGCTCCGCATGCGCCCCCTGCAGTTCTGGCTGAAGGCTCAGGTGCCGCGCAGAGCGTGGGCGTCTGGGCGGCTGCATTTCAAGGTCGATTAGAGCTGTGTTGCGGCTCTAGCACCTTGGACAGCGAACGGCTGGTACCGATCAGGTGTAAGCCTGGGGACTTCCCCGAGTGTGAAAGTGGTGTCGACGGACGCCTCCACTTCGGGATGGGGAGCGCTGCTCGAAGGCAGACCGTCCTTTGGCCTATGGTCAGAACAGGAAAAGCTCCATCATATCAACTGCCTGGAAATGCTGGCAGTGGAGAACGCGCTGACGCGCTTTTGTCCCCATATCAAGGATCACCACGTCGTAGTCCGTTCGGACAACATGTCCGTGGTGTCCTACATAAATCGCCAGGGCGGTCTCGGGTCCTGAAACCTGTGCAGGCTGACGGAACGCCTCCTGATTTGGGCTCAGCGCAACGTGCGCTCGCTGAGAGCAGTGCATGTGCCTGGACTGCAGAATCTGGGTCCAGACAGGCTGTCCAGAGGCAATGTTCCTACGGGCGAATGGTCTCTACACCTGCAAACAGTCCGGCTGTTGTGGGAGAGATCTGGCATGGCGGAGGTGGACCTCTTTGTGTCCCACAAAAACGCTCACTGCCCCGCGTTCTTTCCAAGAACGAAAGCGCGCTGTCACGGAGATGGCCGTGCTGCCCGCTTTATGCGTTCCCTCCCGTCTCCCTCCTTCCGCAGGTGATAGAACGGGTGAGAGAAACGAGATGTTCAATACTGCTTGTAGCACCTCTTTGGAAGAACCAACCATGGTTCCCAGATCTGATGCAGTTAGCAGATGTCGCCCCGTGGCCGATACCGTTGAGGAGAGACCTCCTCTCGCAGGCCAGGGGCTCGATTTGGCACCCTCAACCGGAGTTGTGGTCCCTCTATGTATGGGCACTCAACGGTTACCCACTGATCTCGCAGTGGGAGTGCTAAATACCATCACTCAGGCTAGAGCTCCGTCGACACAACGTCTGTATGCCTCGAAGTGGTCGGTGTTCTCCAGCTGGGGCACAGCTCGAGGTTATTCACCCCTTAGTTGTGAGGTGACGGAGGTCCTCTCCTTCCTTCAGGAGCTGTTGGATAAGGGCAGAGCCCCATCCACGCTCAAAGTTTATGTGGCTGCCATCGCGGCGTTTTCTGAAACGGCGTCCGGTCAGTCAATAGGAAGGAATGATTTAGTCATCCGGTTCCTCAGAGGAGCTAGGAGGCTGAATCCTCCCAGACCTCCGTCAGTCCCTATGTGGGACCTCGCGGCGGTTTTGGAGGCCTTGAAGGGTCCCCCTTTCGAGCCTATCCAATCGATTAGCCTTCAGCATCTGTCGTTCAAGACAGTATTCTTGTTGGCTCTCGCTTCTGTGAAGCGTGTGGGTGATTTGCACGCGCTCTCTGTGAGCCAGTCGTGCTTGGAGTTTGGGCCCAATGACTCAAGAGTCATACTCAAACCTAGGCACGGTTATGTGCCGAAATCCCTCAACACACCGTTTCGGGCTCAGGTTATTGCCCTGTCTGCCCTGCCGGTGTCAGGGGAGGATGGAGACTCGAGTCTTCTTTGCCCTGTCAGGGTTTTAAGAGCTTATGTGTCTCGCTCTGCTGCCTTTCGGCAGACGGAGCAGCTATTTGTCTCGTTCGGTGGGCGTTCCAAGGGAATGGCTGTTTCGAGACAGACGCTATCCAGATGGATAGTTGACGCCATAGCGTTAGCTTACGCTTCCAGGGGCGTTCAGTGCCCGTTGGGCGTCAGAGCACACTCCACAAGAGGCGTTGCCTCGTCGTGGGCGTGGTCTACTGGGATCTCCTTGCAGGATATATGTATGGCGGCAGGTTGGGCCTCGCCGTCTACATTTATCAGGTTCTATAACCTGGAGGTTCCCGCCTTGCAAGCAAGGCTGCTGTCGGTATAGGCGAATCAGGGCCCTGAGGGGAATTCTGAGTTCACGAGCGCTATGCGCTGCCGACTGTTATATGGGCAGTATTGCGTAAGACCCGCATTGCCACATTGGTCAGGCCTTGCCTCGGCTGTGTGATGTCATATTGCCGCATCTACGGATGCCGCTAGATATGGGACGGAGGGCTTTTTCCCTTTTCTGTCCTGGACTCTCTGTGAGTCCTTCAGGTGACTGTGCACTGTAAATCCTGGGCGTTGCTTCAGGTTTATTGGTGTGTGATCCCTGCGCGCACGGCGTTTTACATTGGGTTCCCGTAGCGTCTTAGCTAAGACGCAGTACGAGAGAGCTCTCGTAAGAGAACGTACTCGGTTACTAAACGTAACCTCGGTTCTCTCTAGAAGAGCGAACGAGTACTGCGTTCTCTGCCGTGCGCACGATTCACTCTGGTTCGCTTCGGCGATGAAATAAATCAGGTGAGTCAGCCTTTTCGAGCTCCTTTTATAGGTTGGGCCACACCCGTTTCGGCGGGAAGTGGCAAGAAGGGCGCGAAGCGCCCTTATTGGTCTGATGTTGCATCAGCCCGCGCTCGATAGGCTGTGCAGTTGCCGCAGAACAAGCCAATGAGCGAACGAGCCGTCTCGCCTATGGCTGTGTACTGCTGCAAATGCGCTTTACAAAAATACAAAATTAAGGATAATTTTTTGCTTCAGTATTTCGTGAAAAGAGACTTTTCCCGTTACGTTTAGCAACCGAGTACGTTTTCTGTGATTTGAGTCCTTTAACAGAAGGAAAGCTGAAGGTTTTGTGTGTGTGTGTGTGTGTTCAGGCGAAGCGCCCGTGAGATCGTGTGTGTGACTCCGGCTGGTTTGGGAACAGGAGGGACCCCAGTGATGGTGGACATAAACGCAGCTGAGCTCAGAAACCCGGAGGTGAAGTTCAACTACACGGAGGACCCCAGCATCCTGAAGATCGAGCCGGACTGGAGCATCGCCAGGTCAGACTCGTTAACACACTGTGACCTGCTCGATCAGGCTTGATTCAGAGGCTTATATATGAGAGGGTTTCTCTGAAAATAAAGTCCACTAGTGCAGCTCGATCTCTGGAGGTTTGAGTAACATCACAGTCTGCAGACACATGCAAACAGACTCTGAGAGAGAGAGACCTGAGTGATAAGAGAGAGAGACAGAGAGAGAGAGATATGAGTGATGAGAGAGAGAGAGAGAGAGAGAGACATGAGAGCGAGAGAGAGAGAGAGACCTGAGTGATGAGAGAGAGACATGAGAGAGAGAGAGAGAGAGACCTGAGTGATGAGAGAGAGAGAGACAGAGAGAGAGAGATATGAGTGATGAGAGAGAGAGAGAGAGAGAGAGACAGAGAGAGAGAGAGATATGAGTGATGAGAGAGAGACATGAGAGCGAGAGACATGAGTGATGAGAGAGAGAGAGACCTGAGTGATGAGAGAGAGACATGAGAGAGAGAGAGAGACCTGAGTGATGAGAGAGAGAGAGAGAGAGACCTGAGTGATGAGAGAGAGAGACAGAGAGAGAGAGAGAGAGACCTGAGTGATGAGAGAGAGAGAGAGACCTGAGTGATGAGAGAGAGAGACCTGAGTGATGAGAGAGAGAGACAGAGAGAGAGAGAGAGAGAGAGAGACCTGAGTGATGAGAGAGAGAGACAGAGAGAGAGAGATATGAGTGATGAGAGAGAGAGAGAGAGAGAGAGAGACATGAGAGAGAGATACATGAGTGATGAGATAGAGAGAGAGAGACCTGAGTGATGAGAGAGAGACATGAGAGAGAGAGAGAGACCTGAGTGATGAGAGAGAGACATGAGAGAGAGAGAGAGAGAGAGAGAGAGAGACCTGAGTGATGAGAGAGAGAGAGAGAGAGAGAGAGAGAGAGAGAGAGATATGAGTGATGAGAGAGAGAGAGAGAGAGAGAGAGAGACAGAGAGAGAGAGAGATATGAGTGATGAGAGAGAGACATGAGAGCGAGAGACATGAGTGATGAGAGAGAGAGAGACCTGAGTGATGAGAGAGAGACATGAGAGAGAGAGAGAGACCTGAGTGATGAGAGAGAGAGAGAGAGAGACCTGAGTGATGAGAGAGAGAGACAGAGAGAGAGAGAGAGAGACCTGAGTGATGAGAGAGAGAGAGAGACCTGAGTGATGAGAGAGAGAGACCTGAGTGATGAGAGAGAGAGACAGAGAGAGAGAGAGAGAGAGAGAGAGAGACCTGAGTGATGAGAGAGAGAGACAGAGAGAGAGAGATATGAGTGATGAGAGAGAGAGAGAGAGAGAGAGAGAGAGAGACATGAGAGAGAGATACATGAGTGATGAGATAGAGAGAGAGAGACCTGAGTGATGAGAGAGAGACATGAGAGAGAGAGAGAGACCTGAGTGATGAGAGAGAGACATGAGAGAGAGAGAGAGAGAGAGAGAGAGACCTGAGTGATGAGAGAGAGAGAGAGAGAGAGAGAGAGACCTGAGTGATGAGAGCGAGAGAGAGAGAGAGAGAGAGACCTGAGTGATGAGAGAGAGAGAGAGAGAGAGAGAGAGAGACAGAGAGAGAGAGAGAGACCTGAGTGATGAGAGAGAGAGACAGAGAGAGAGAGAGAGAGAGACATGAGAGCGAGAGACATGAGTGATGAGAGAGAGAGAGAGAGAGACCTGAGTGATGAGAGAGAGAGAGAGAGAGAGAGAGAGAGAGACCTGAGTGATGAGAGAGAGAGACCGAGAGAGAGAGAGAGAGAGAGAGACATGAGAGCGAGAGACATGAGTGATGAGAGAGAGAGAGAGAGAGACCTGAGTGATGAGAGAGAGAGACAGGTGTGAAGAGAGAGTTAAGGTTCATACTCCAGCGGTTTGCTTTATATATATATATATATGAAAGGCATTTTCATTGTATTTTCAAATGGTAATATGCACTACCAAATGTCAAAACTTTGGGGTCAGTAAGATTTTTTTTTTTTTACATTCTTAAATTCTCTTTCTCATTGAGGCTGCATTTTAAAAAAAAAAATCTAAAATATCATAAACATAAATTTTAAAATATTTTTGCAATTTAGAATAGCTGTTTTCTGTGTGAATCTCTGTTAAAGTGTAATTTATTTCTGTGATGCTCCGCTGTATTTTCGTCATCATTCCTCCAGTCTTCAGTGTCACATGATCTTCAGAAATCATGAAAATATACTGATTTGCTGCTCAAGAAACATTTCTGATTATTATCAATGATGAAAACAGTTGTGCTGCTGAATATAGGATTCATTTCTTAAAAAAAAAAAAAAAAAGACTAACCCCAAACTTTTGAATGGTGATGTACTTGTTTCTTCTCCTTTAACAGTTCAGTACACACTTTTGTTCAGTAGCTGTGTTTCAGGTTGTCTCCTCTGACTGAAGTGGCTTCAGAAGGAAAGACAGATGTTGTGTTGTGTGAGGTGATGGACGGTTTACAAGTTATTCATGTTTTCTAGATCTTTCCATTGCTGTTTTTCTCTCTGTTAGTGGAGGAACCCTGTTAACAGTGATTGGAAGCAACCTGGTCAGCGTCAGAGAGCCCAAGATGAGAGCGAAGTACGGCAGCGCCGGCTCAGTCAACGTACGTTTATCATCCTTATTCCTTCCTTTCTCTCTAGATTTATACCCAGTTGTTTAGCACTGGTTTAATATTATTAGAATGATTTCTGAAGGATCATGTGATGCTGAAAATTCAGCTGCGTGTCACAGAAATCAATTACAGTCTAACAGATATTCACATAGAAGACGGTTATTTTAAATTGTAATTACGTATCAGATTTTTACTGTATTTTTGATCTAATAAATGCATCCCTGATGAGCAGAAGACACTTCTCTTAAAAACATAAAAACCCTGAAACTTTTGATCGCTTCGGTCTAGACTAGTTTTATGTTGTTTGTAGTTCCCTCTGAGCTCTACAGCAGCAGGAACTGACAAACGAGTGTTCAACACAAGGCTTGTGTGCCTGCACATGTTTTTCTTTGCGTATGTGTGACATCGGATCACCTTTTCTCAGTTTAACCTTTAAAATGTCAACGGCTGACGGGATATAGAACATAAAATGTCTCTATAGAGCCCTGAGAAAGTCCCGCAGGGCGAATGTGACCTTTTCTTCTCCTTGACCTGGCTCTCGCTGCCTTTTTCCTCCTCCTCTCTGGCTCAGAAGCAGCGTTAGTGTCTTCAGTGATGTGTGATGTGTGCTGTCTCTCACAGAACTGCACTGTGCTCAATAACACGGTGATGGTGTGTCTGGTGCCGTCCGTGGCGGGGTCTGAGAGGGGTTTCTCAGAGGCGGGCAGCGGGCCGGATGAGATCGGGTTCATCATGGATAATGTTCAGACGCTGCTGGTGGTGAACGAGACTTTCAGCTTCTATCCAGACCCTGTATTTGAAGCCTTCAGCCCATCCATGCTGGAGCTCAAACCGGGATCTCCTCTCATCCTGAAGGTGAATCTCATCACACCTGCTGGGGCTGTTCTTCTGCATCTCTTTAGTTTTGTGTGTAATAATCCCCCTCAGAGCAACACTAGACCTGTAAGACCACCTGCATGTCTGCTGTTACATTTATACACAGTTTTTACAGTGATATTGGAGTGATTTTCCTCAAACATGTTATTAGTACCAGCGGAAAACCATAAAAAAAACTCAAATCTAAAACCATTCGTTACTTGACTGAAATAAATAAAATTAAAGAAAGTTTAGTTTGCTAGATGCAAAGAAATGTAGAAAAAGTAATAAAAACTATATCAACAATAAAAAAAATTCAGTAAAATATAAATAGTAGGAGAAACATTAATAAAAATAGAAATGTTTTCTTGACAGCTATCCTTAAAGAAATACAACATTTACTAAAACTGAAACCAGAAATAGAAAAAAAGGACAATATAAATAAAATAAGAAATAGAAATGTAAATTTATTTATTATATAATTACAAAAAT